>NC_056729.1:789784855-789839557 GCF_019279795.1 Protopterus annectens
AGGTGCAGTATGCCATGGCACTGACTAAGAGGCAATGGCTCATTCATAACTATGGGCCAGGCTAAAGCAGTATACAGAAAAGTAAAAATAATTCATGCAAACCTTTCCAAAGGCTACTACATATAGACTGGCTGCTCTGTGCATCAGACATAGGCTATTCAAGTAAAAGTGTACTGCGGACATTACACAGTTATCATCATGTGCACAGGCAGGGAGGGCTACAGGGTAAAATGTCAACCATGGGCAATTTTGTGTGTGTGTATGTCAATGCACTTGTGTGTGTGTGTGTGTGTGTGTGTGTGTGTGTGTGTGTGTGTGTGTGTGTGTGTGTGTGTGTATATATATATATATATATATAGATATATATATATATAGATATATATATATATATATATATATATATATATATATATTATATATATCACAACTACACATACTAGGTCCAGTGTCAATGGACACAGTAAATTCTTGGAGTTACATGAAGTGAATAAGTAAATCAGGGAATGATGTATTGGGAAGCTGCAGCATTAGCAAACCTATATACATAACAGGCTGTACTCACCAGTGATAGTCATGGTATTTTACATAGTCGCCCTCTGTGCCACACTGTTATTCAGTTGTGGGTAACATTTTCTAATCACCATGACACTGATAATGTGGACCTGTACTGTGTGGAGAGAGTCACCATGCAGGAGTTGGTTAAGATGTGTCACCCTTATTTACAGGCACATGGGATACATGTAGCACCTATCCCATGAATACCAAGGTATGTACTGTTTTCTGAATAGTAGCTACAAGGACCTTTCAGTGACCAACAGGGGACACGGGGCTCCATGGAATATGACAGACATCTGATTCAAAAATACCACTTTAGTTCCTTGATGCCATCCTGCAGCATGTGAGGCAGTAATGTGGTTTCCATTTATCACAGAGGAGAGAACCAACACCATGCAGGCCTTTTATGACATAACCCATTTCAGTGAGGTACTTGGAACCATAGGCAGCACCAACATTAAAGTAAATACCCCAAGAGGGAAAAAGGGAAGATGATATATATATATATATATATATATATATATATATATATATATATATATATATATATATATATTAACCACATGGGATTCCACTCCTTCAACAGCTGAGTGATCTATAATGTACAGGGTATAATATGCAATATGTCTACAGACCACCCCGTTAGTACTCACATCTCCTACAGATGGCACTCATGTGACTTATATCAGTGGTCCGTGTGGAGTGATTTCACCCAAGGCTTTTTTACTGGCAATGCCAGATATGCCCCAGAGCTATGGTTAATGAAACATATCAGAAATCCCCAGACATACCTCTCAACTGTACAGAGTTTCACAGAATGTCCAGATTTCTGCCTCATATTTTGGGTACATTTCTCATAAAAGTGTGGTTTTTTGGCAAATCAGTGACACATCTTTAAGAGTTAAAGTCAGAAAATAATGACAGACGATTGAGTTCCAGACTTCATACCTTTCAGAAAATGCATGCTAATGCAAAACCTCTTATTCTACCACCTTTCTAAATTTGTAAGAGCAGTATTTAAAAAGTGTTCTTAGTTTTGGGCCTTGGTCTCCCCATTATTTATGACTTTGTCCAGATGTCTTGCTCTAAGAAGTTGAGAGGGATGTACGCAGACCATGGAAGAATCTGGTTACAACTATGTTATGCCGTGTCACAAACCTGGGTCATCAGATGTGCATTTGGTCTGCTAAAGACCTGCTTCTGCTGCCTGAATATATCTGGGGGTGCTCTGCTGCATGGCACTGGCACATGCAGTAAGATAGTTTCAGTCTGTGCTGTGTTATAGAACATTACTGTATGCAGCACCAACACATTCAGGAGGAAGAAATTCCACTGCCAATAGTAGAGAAGAACTGGCTGCAGGGGAGGACTATGCCATGTGAAGGCAGGGGCAGTATGCCATGGCACTGGCTAAGAGGCAATGGCTCATTCATAACTATGGGCCAGGCTAAAGCAGTATACAGAAAAGTAAAAATAATTCATGCAAACCTTTCCAAAGGCTACCACATATAGACTGGCTGCTCTGTGCATCAGACATAGGCTATTCAAGTAAAAGTGTACTGCGGACATTACACAGTTATCATCATGTGCACAGGCAGGGAGGGCTACAGGGTAAAATGTCAACCATGGGCAATTTTGTGTGTGTGTATGTCAATGCACTTGTGTGTGTGTGTGTGTGTGTGTGTGTGTGTGTGTGTGTGTGTGTGTGTGTGTGTGTGTGTGTGTGTGTGTGTGTTGACATGGTAGAATCTAACTTGATGTTGTGGGTGTCAGATTGGGGGGCTGGGTGCAGTGATCAGGGAGGGGGGACTGTCTTCAGTATCATGCATGGATGTGGAGTTGTGCCTGTTGGACATATAACTCTGTGTGTTGGGACACAGCCTGAGCAGATGTTGCAGCACTGTTGTGAGATCATACAGGCAGGTCCATGGCACCCACAGGAGATGTGCAGGCAGATCATGCATGCACCTGCCTCTGGAAGCACCCTCTCCTATGATTGTCACAGGTAGGAGGCAGGCCTTACCTAGAGGAAGGAGTATTTAATGAACTAAGCGATAGCATGTACTGTGCATCACTGGAACAGAAGCACCCTGGTTTGGTGGACATCTGTGTCTTTTGCTTTTCCCCTCATTAATGAATGATGCTTTGAAAGTGGCACTATGTGTGCCTCATTGTGACATCTCCCATTTATGGTAGCCATCACCACTGGAGACAGAAGTGGAGCAGCTATGGGAAGTGTATTTGCCACATACCTATCAAATGTGTAGATATTTGCCTCGCATTTTTGTCTGTTCCTCATAAAATGTGTAGTTTTCTGGCAAGTCATTGAGGATTGGAATCACTAAATAATGACATCCATTTAAGTTTTAGATTTCATATCATTCAGAAAAATGCATACTAAACCAATATACGTTTATGAGAACAATATTTAAAATTTGTCCCTGATTTTGGGCCATTCCCCCATTATTTTTGGCTTTGTCCAGATTTCTCATGTCAGAGGTTGAGAGGTATGACCTGCCATAATGCCTCTATGCAAAGGGAGACCTTGATCATGCAAACTGCCTACACAATGTGTCCATGATGACACACATGTCGGACATGCTGTCCTACAGGGCGTCATGCACACCTTAAAAATGCACCATTTTTGCAAAGACTGTGCTCTTGTTAACCTTTCCCTGCATGATGGCTTTGCACATTTGCTGGGTTTCAAACATTGAGGCAACTAGATAAGATGAAGGATGGAAGCCATGGCAATTACAGTCATCAGCATGATGTTCATCCTGTCTTCCCCATGCTCAGTGGAACTTGTGACAATCAAGGGGGACTGCACTGCACGGGGAGACACCCCTTCTAAAGCAGACCTGTCAGTGACGTCATGTCCTTCTCTCAGTGACGTCATGTCCTTCTCTATCCTCCTGTGTGTCTGGGATGGGTTCCACAGGCACAGAATCAATGTCTACTGATTGGTGTAGAGATCTCGACTACACATTTCTTGTACCTAACTCTGACACTATAACTCCTGGTCATGCCAAAGTTTGGCTGCCATCATTGTCAGAGTCTGGCTCATCTCTAACATCAGGCAGTGGTGTATCCACAGAGGAGAAGCCTGATAAAATGTCACCTGTGTAGACAAGAAGGAAAGTACTTAGAATAAATAAGACTCGTCAACATTTGAATTTCAGTGTATGAATGAATGAATGAATGAATACTATATTCTATAGTAGTAGAATTGAATAATAGTTAACACAACTTGTAACAGTAGTTTTTAAGTCTGACTCCCTGATGCTCCTATGGAAAAAAGTGATATTGTATTTGATTTGCACTGCACTACACATTTACCTAGTATTTAGATATTTGTTCTTGTAAAGGCATACCACAACTATGGAATCTCTGAAAGAGATTTTGAAGGACAGTCAAACTCAGTTCCTATATTCAAGGCACCTCCATGGCCTCTGGATGACTCAGAAGCCTTACAACAAGAGCCAAAAAATGTCTTTATCTTTGATAAAGGTGCATCATTTGATGGGCTGTCTACTGCTGCTTTCAGATGGGTGCCATGAACTTTTGCAGCACTGATCGTGTTGGTGGCCAGTATTTGACTTGCTCATCATTTTTGCTCTCCCCACCAATAGCACTGATGTCATTTGCAGCATCCTGACAGGTTCAATAGTAAAAAGGCTGGTCAGGTTTTTCATGGCTGATCATCTACTGAGTGTGGTGATGGAGTGCCTGCAGCAATGTCTCACACTATGCATGGGAAAACTTGCATTTTTTACCTTTTCTTGGCATTATTTTTATACATGGAAAAGTGAACTGTATGTGAGGAAAAGCACATCAATAGGTATCATAAACCCATCCCGATGCAATTTGTGGGTTCCTTGTGTGGTGTAGGCATGTGGCATTAATATATCTGTGTGGGCTGCAACACAGGCATGCTGCATCTCAATGGATAGTGTTTGTGGCCTTCTTGCACTGTCATCCCCTCTCCACTTGAAAACTACAGGCACTAAACTTTTACTCCACAGGTGACTACCAACAGTTAGGAGTGCTACTGGCTAACTTTTCTATGCCATGGCTATTACAATATAGGGGTTTACCCATGGATGTCTAATATGAGTACATATACAAACAGGTGCAGCACCTGCACATACAGATTTGATCCTGTTAATGGCACAGGTATGTCAGTGACAGAGCATAGGCCATCTTAAGAAAGAAAAAAGGTGCAATTCTGCTACAGACTGTGTCATGCCCATACACATACATATCTATATTTATATCTATCTATATTTCTATCTATCTATCTATCTATCTATTTATATATAAATGGAGGGTCTAAAGGTACATTGATGCAGAAAGTATTTGCAAAGCAGTTTGTATCTGAGAAATACCTGCTCAGACTTTATAACAGCTACTGTCAGACAGCCAAAGTACATGTACATAACCAGCACTAGCATCTCCCCTTTACGGTGCTGTCCTGCTGTGCCTCCTCTGGTATATACATCCAGAAGTAATATGTATATAAAAGGATCTTATCTCATACCCACCCCCCAAAAAAAAAAAACACTTGTTACCTACACTGACGTTACAGTATAGTTGTCTTATGATGTGCAGGAATGGTATTAACCTGGTCATAGCCTATCTTATAAGAGGAATTAGGGACCTGTACACAGCTTCACACAATAGAATTACTGCACTCACATTTGTATATTGATGTTACTACAAAGGATAAAGTTCGCAAGGACTCAGTCATAATAATAAATGTTGTGTGCATTGCTTTCTTGATCATACACTTGCACCCTTCTATGTAAAGGTACTGTCTTGATGCTTGGAACACCTTACAGTAGTCCATGTGATTACACCTCTAGGTTATAACATTAACAAACGTAAATTAGTACAATAGCAATGCAGGTTATTTGCACAGCTTACTATCAAAATGTGGAAAATCAAACCGATTTTCCACTTTTGATCAAATTCATTATCTGAATTTGTTAATACTGAATTACCAAAATGTTGGAAATGGTAACCACAGAATCGACATTCGAACACCGGAAGTTCCAGTGTTGAAATTCCATGTTACCAGTAACGTTTTTGCAGGGGGGCAAGCCCCTCTTCACCCCTTACCCCCCCTGCATAATATATATTCCAACTTCAAGATCGCACTACGGTGTGGAAAAGGGTAAATTTCCCAATCCCCACTGCTGTGTCATCTGTTATCAGAACTTCAATCCCACATTAATGGATGCACACAACCATTCGCTAATGACGATTTGAACATTTCAAGACTGGCATTACGTAAACTGGAAAACACACATTCGGCTATCCCAGTTTCATGTAAGTGCTGCTCCACATTTTGATAGTAAACTTATTTGCACACATTTTGTGAGAAAGCAATTGCTAATGATGAGTTTTGAGCTGTACACTTACCTTGTGATCAAGTAACCTTCAATAAAATAACTTGTCTCTTACTTTCAACAAATCTGGGAGATTGCCTGTCTGCAATCTTCCATAGTGCAATGAAACTGATGGTGGCTGCAGGGCTTTACATTACATAAATTCGAAGCTTCTAGCATGGCGACTATTCTAATAAGGCACATAAGTAATGAATGTTCTTGAATAGTTGCTTTTACATGTCATGGCTGTGGGCCTTGTGCACTTTCTTTACTTCTTTATCCCATGGAGGTGATAAGGAACAACACTGTTATTATATTTAGGCAACATCCTCCTAGTACACAGGTTCCATACCACTGTTCACACGTTAACATCACTGTATGCATTTCGTAATGATTATACTGTAACTGGTTGTGCTAAAAGGGAGTCCCATGGTGCATGGCACATGCCAAAATGTAAATGGGTGTAAGCTCGAGACGTCTGCCATAATTCTCTGGAATGTGATTGGTGAATGGTTATGGCTGTTGAGAGCACTGAGTTTGTCAGGATTCCTCAATGGTTCAGCAAGGAAGGCAGGATTTTCCTTTATTTGCTGCATACAGACCACCAGGAACACCTGATCAGGGACTGTTATAAGTGTCCCTAGTACAAAGTAGATGCTTGGCACAGTCTTGTCAGGATGATGTTTGATGTCACTGGCTTACCCTGCTGTAGTGAGCAGTGCAGGAAGCACTACACTGACCTGAGGAGGCACCATCCAGACCTTCTTAGTTGGTGAGAAGAGGTCAGAGAAAGGGTGCCTGAGATACATTGTGAATGTTTTCTGCCTTGATTACACAGTCATTGTTTTTTATATTTATAAATATGAGTATTATTAACATAGTGGCTTTCTAGATAAAGTGGAGCATATTATTCCTTTTTATTTAGTAATTCTAATTGCATTCAGTTTCCTATATGAATGTTATATATGTCTACACCATGCCAGACTGTGACACTATGAACATAACACTGCCTAGGTTAAGGTTTGCAAATTATATGCATTAAACATTTTCTGGTATTATGCATATGTAACAGAATTCTGCAGCTCAATAGCAGCTGTGTCCTTTGCATTGTTATTGTTGTTATATGTGCTATGTTTACAATATTGTCCTGAGGATATATGCACTATGACAGAGATATGCACTCACCCTGGTAGCACTGCTGTTTATAGGCACAGTGTTTTTCAAGTCCACTAGTTTTACAGCACATGCATCCATGTGTCAGGGAATATTTCCTGTTTCAGTGCTCATCATAGCACAGAACCAGTTTCATAATACATTTAAGGAGTGACTGGCATTAGTCCAGTATATAGATTTAGTGCTTCAGTAGTATGTGACCATTCATTTTGTGATTTATGTATACTGTATTTCTATCTGATTTATGTTTTTATGCTTCGTCTCTCCATCCCTTGCTACTATCCATTTCTTAATAATTATTTGTATAATTTCTTCTCATTTACATTTGCATGTTAGCTGCCATGCTCACACAGTGGTGTGTCCCATTTTCCACCCCTCCAGAAGGCCAAGCCATCTCCTGTAGTTTCTCCTGGATACCGTCCTGCCTCCCCTTTGGGTACAATATATGACAGGCATAAGGCTACTTCTGCTGCCACTGGTGATGCTTCAGCTGACAAGGGTGCAATGGTTCCCTTCAGTGGTATAGCCAGAGGTTAGCAGTTTGTGATATGCAGGGAGATAATAGAAGTGTTGAGGCAGCTGATATGAAGCCTGTGCCAGTCACCTAGAAAGGATCCTCTTGTAGCTTACAAAGCCACATCACTGCCTGCACATGCCATTAGCACGTCAGGTGGGTTCCAGTGGGAAGGGTGGTTAGGGTGTTGTCCGACCTCCGCAGGATACAGTACAGGCCATACTCATCCTACCCCTCATTCTGATGTTCCATTTGACTGTCCCCTCATGTTTGTACTACTGTTCTCCCAGTCATTAGTGCCCACCATTTCTTGTGTATCTCTAAATTCTACGTCTCCCTCATCTCCTCAGTGTACATCACAGAGACTTCACTAGAGCAAGGCAGCATGATCAGCATGTGCCAGTGGTGTGTGGTGCAGGAGTGCAGTTGTGGCATTAATGTCTGAAGCTCAATAAGATCATGGCTTCAGACATCAGTGCTGATATTGCATTTGTAGCCATGGCTGATGGCTAAAGAGATCTGTGGGCAGCAGTTTAACGGCTGCAAGTAAGCAACCTGACTTTTGTTTTCTGGGTTTTCAGCATTAAGTAGAGCTTTCTCTTTCTCTCTCTCTCTCTCTCTCCTTTTTTTTTTGCTCCTCAACTCAAAGTTGTGGAGGCACAACAACTGTACTGACTTAGCTAATGTTCTGCTGTTTCAGCGCCTCCCTATCAGGCTTTGCATGTTTTATATTTGTGCTGGTGCCCCTGTTTATGACCCTCACCATCTTACCATATCTCCATGTCTTTACGTATCCTTTCCTTTCATCCTTCCCTAGCTTCTTTTCTTAAAAAAAGTAGGGACCTGCCCTCCAACATATGTGTGTGTGTGTGTGTGTGTGTGTGTGTGTGTGTGTGTGTGTGTGCATATATATATATATATATATATATATATATATATATATATATTCTTCTCTCTTCTCACACCAGTTCTTCACTTCCCTGTTTTCCTGTTTCCCTTGTGTATGCTGCTCTAATTGATGATACCTTTTCCTAATGCCTTATATACCCATTTTCACTCGATGATCAAACTGAATTAAACATGGCATTAGGCCCTTTAATGTGGCTTGCTTGTTTTCTCTTCTCACTGGAAAGTACTGAATATGCACACTCTGAGGCACGTACATTCTCTGTGCTTGCCTATTTTCCTCGTTTCACTCCTAGTAGTAACTGCAAGTTTCATCCTTCACTGCAGCTTCTGTGATTTTTGCAAATTAGTTTTTTTTTTAAGTAGCAGGGGACTTGTCTGAGAATTTCTAGGTAGTTAAATGATAACTTCAGGCAAGCCTTTCAACTGTCCAGGTTTTCCTTGAACATCCAGATTGTTATCCTCATATTTTTGGTCTGTTCCTTAAAAAAATTGTGGTTTTCTGACAAATCAGTGAGGATTAAATTCATTACATAATGACAAATATTTGAGTTTCACACCATATCCTTCAAAAACAGCATGGTAACACAACAACGTTTTAGGTCTGTAAGGACAGTATTTAAAATTGGTCCATATTTTTTGGCCTTTGTAAACCCATTATTTTTGTCTTTGCCCAGATTTCTTGTGCTAAGAGGTTGAGAGTTATGACTTCTGGCTATATCATGCTATGAGCCTTACGTGTGGTAGGCATACCACAATTGCACAATGCATGTGTCTGAATTGTAAAGATGGTTTCAAAAACCCATACTGAAGAGTCCAGGGCATCACTTTCAGGTCTCATTATCTTGAAACGTTTTTCATTTCATTTCAATTTGGCATTTTAAGAAAGCCGACAGGATGTATGCTGGTAGGATCAGTGCATATGACCTCCTGTTTCTACTGATAGGTCTGCACCAATGAGAATGGTGTATGGGTATTTTAAACTAATACCCAGTATTCACCAAGTGTTCTTTTAGCAGCATTGGCAGACTGATATATGGGTTAATGTGGATCCAAATATGTATTGTGCTAGATTAACTAAAGGGAGATGAAAATGTCTACATTTCCCATACTACTTAAGCTGATAATGAAATCCATGTAATTACAAGTTTTATTAACACATATACATCAACGCATGCTACCTTCTCTTGGATTTGAAGCTCAAAAAGTAATACACTGCTGTCTGAACTACAAACTCAAATTTCATGTAGTAAAGACGTTGTGTACACTTTTCAGCTATAGGACATCATTTTTTCCCTAAGTTTGTGCCATAACTCACAGCTGCCCCCCGCCCCCCATTTTCTTTTATTACATGGCATCAGTAAGAGCATATTTGAGTGTTGTATGCCTCTTTCCTCTTACAAGAATGCAGCATGGTCTGTGGCAGAATGATGATAACTTTAAGCATCTCCCACTGTGCACCAATGTTACTTACAAACTGAAGAGTGTACTTGAGCAGTCCATGTCATCACAGCAGCTCTTCTCATTCAGCATCTGTATGAGCCTCAGAACAGTATTTGCTTATCAGCTCTGATGTGGCTATGAAAAGTGATCACCACGCATACAGTTTTTACATAAATGTGTTGTGGCATGCAACAAATATTTTTGTAACTGACCTTTCAAAATATCCCTTGTAACCATCTAGGAATTAACCAGTGTTGCTTCCATGATCTATTAGCAGCAATTGTATTAAACTGAATCATCTGAAACTGTCCTTTAGTGAAAGGTTGCATACTTACTGTTCATTCTGAGGATATGCATTATTACTTGTATACTTACTTATGGGATACCTTAGCTAATAGTATGAGGTGTACTTAGCTTTGTTGTGCTACTCAGTGGACACTATTGGCTATGCCCTCCAGACAAGGGTGGAGATCTCTTATTCCAAAGTGGGTCAGGATCCTAGCTATATTCTAGACGAACTCTCAACTCTGCATAGCATCAACACAAGTGAACAACCAAATAAGTCTATTGATTATATGTAGCCCATGAACTAGTCTTTTGCCATATTAACTGTCTATACTACTGAAACTTAAACAAATCCCTTTTTCTATAATTCATATTTGCTTTTTGAAACAACTGTACTTCTTATAGTCACAGTAACACAATGCTTAACTGGATAGAATCAGTACACCTCATTCTCCACCTTGCTTTACCTATCTTGCCTACTTATAACTATGGCTACTAAACAGCAAGCTAGGCTACCAATGAAATGCATGTCTACAAATCCATTTTCTATTGTTATAATATTATGAAGAACAATATGGTTATCAATTGCACAGCTTTGCAGTTTAGCATATTTTGTGCAAATAAATTCTATACTGACTTCCTTAAAATAGTGGAAACATTGCAGACTGCATTAAATTCTTAAAGCTTGTTTATCATTTTCATCTTCTGAAATGTTCAATAGTTCACTTAAACAGTTTTTTTGTCTCCAGGGGAAAATGCATTCAGGCATATATTCTATCAAATTGTGATGCCTGTGAACAAATCAGATACTGTTTTCTGAATCAGACTATAATAGGTACATGATTTGCCCTTAAGTCATATAAAACTTGAAAAAGGTAAATTAAAACGTGATTCAATCAGCAATATGTATGCTTTCCAGTGGCATGAAAGGATGGGTGAACATATGACCTTTTACTTTGAAATGTATAAAATTTGTAACTAATGTTTGTAACTGCCTTCTCCGAAATATACTAATTATACATAGGACCAGTGCAACCACTGTGTCAGTAAAGAATAACACAAAATAAGTACAAAAATCAGCCAGTTCAGCCAGGACATGTTAATTATTTTAGGTAAAGAAATAGCTAGAAAAGTAGACAAATGTTTTCCTTACTTGCAATCTGCTCATTCAAACTGATTATTCTCTGGTTCGTCTGAGCAAATGTATATTCAGTGTACAAATGTATATTTCTCTACATATTTACCTGTTAACTGTAATACTTCGCTCACTCTTTTTTAAGTAAAATATTTTTATTTATTCATTTTAAGACACTTGTGGCTGGTGATCTACCTATCTGTCCATCTGCCTGTGTATTTATCTAAATTTGTTAATCGGCGTAGAGCACCCAGGGTGGTGTTAGTTTACTACCTTGAACTAGGATATAAGACTCTATTGGTGGAGAATATTAGCAGCCTTCCCAAGAAAGTGTGTGTGTGTGTGTGTGTGTGTGTGTGTGTGTGTGTGTGTGTGTGTGTGTGTGTGTGTGTGTGTGTGTGTGCATGTAAGAGTTTATTCAAAGCCCCATTACTGTGGGCATATAAGCAATGGAAGGCACAAAAACCCAAAGAAAGAATTAAGAAAGCGGTCTAGGGAGGTAGGCCAAAGGCTTTGTTCACTGAGTGACTGGAATGAAACCGCTCAGTCTTTTTATTAAATACACGTGTTGGCTATCCATGATGGTTCCTTTTTATTTTATTTTGTATTTTTCGAACATTGTTGTTGGTCGGTTCTTGGTTTGTTCAGTGAGTTGTCATTGTGAAGACAATTCTTGGGTATGGATGAAGGCACTTATCAAAAGCAACAGTTCATATTTCTTGCATGCTGTTGTCTACAATTGAATTGTTTTGTGATTTATATTCGTGTACCTCTTTCATACCTTAAACACTTTTGCAACTTTAATTTCACAGCCTAGGAATAATGGCAGATCTTGTAATCAAAGTGCATAACAAATACAGTTTGACACACTTAGTATGCATTTCACATCCTAGGTATAACAGGCATTAGTTACAACTTCATATATTTTTAAAATACAGTTCATAGAAAAAGGTGGCAATTTCACACATTGTTACATGACACTGAAAAGCACACATATTGCAGATTAAATCACATTTTCAGTTTACTTGCTCCAGTTTTTTACAGCTTAAGGGTTGCTCGCACATTGTTACATTCTGATCCTGAAAACAGTGACATATTTATTCTCATACATCTCAATACCAACAAATCATTGTCTGCACTGCAGTGTGTTGTTTATCAACACACGATAGAGGATTCAGCATCACTTTTTCTTATCTCCTAAAAAAATGACCATTTCCCAATTATATTCTATTGGTCATTTAAAGATGTACCAGGCTCACAGTGCCATGTTCCATTAGGACAAGATCTCATGCAATAGCATACAATCTGGAACTCATGAAAATATTATTTGTTCTCAGTTACAGGCAGTAGAAGCACTCATTTCCTTCCGAAGAGTCTTACCAAGTCAACAAGAAAAATGTTATCAAACTGCCAAGAGAACGCAAACAGATACAGGAATGTCTGTATAACTAAAGATTTGCATGCATTACTATCACAAGGTGACAGGGCTTTGATAAACCACTAATGATGTTCAATTTATGAACATAGACTAACATACAATGCACGATAAAAGCAAAAAAAATATTACAAGGCCGAAGACTGTTAAATACAAAGGTAGATGCAATGAACAGGAAATCATTGCACATTTTGGGAAGAATATGATTGTGTCATAGGTCATGGACATGATAACATGCCTGCAATTGTTTCATACCTCAGTACTTCTGTTGGCCTCTGTGAACTTGTTAACAGTGAAGGACTTTGGCGTCATGTATAGTACAGCCTGTACTTGTACCTGTATGAACTAGTTAGAGAAAACTAATCAGGAGTGTGCAGCAGTTCCAGTTCTAAGTCATTGTCAATAGTATTACAGACTTGTTAAGAAAACCTCTAGAGCATGGTAACTCTGGAATAGATACTAGTCACCCCCCCCAGATTATTAAAGATTATTTAACTTTCGTTTTGAGCCACCATCACATTCTAAATCCTTCACTATGGTTTTCCTCTAGTCCATTCTTATAGAAATCCACTTTGGCTGTTCCACGTATTAAAGTGACCGTACTTACCTCAATATTTGATTTCTGGCCAGTCTTACTTCCCTTGTCTGATAAAACTCTTCAGAAACATATATTGGCAGGTAATAGATACTTAAAATAGGACCTGATCATTACTGACATGGTTTTACTACATGGAGAAGCACTATAACTGAAGTCTGATGTCCATCTCACAGTGACAGCTCACATCTCCTTACAGCTGTTCATCTTGTTAGTTTTGCTGTGTTCTTTAATATGTGGAGTTACAGTTACTTGTTAGAAACTGCAGCAAGTCTTGCCATTGGACATAGGTTCATAGGTTCATACTAGGCTATCTGCCCTAGGGCATTTATAAGCCTAGCCAGAATGTGTTTGGCTTTCGCCACCCATTTTAAATTTATTTTGCTATGCCCTTTTTCGAGGTTAGTATACTGTGCCTCTGTCTAACAGTGACACAGAAGTGATACCCGGGGTAAACCTACAATCTCCCATCCACTCATCAAGATTCCTCTTGAAGAGAGTCAATGAGGGACTCTGCCTAACCTGGACTGGGATTTTATTCCAGAGTGAAGGGAGCCTCTGGGTTATGAATCTGTCCTTCCAGCATGTCCTATTTATTTCAGTGCTGAGGTTCAAGTCTCTACGCCTGTAGCTCGATGGGATTTGGATTTCCTGAGGTGCAGCATGTCCATTAATTCCGGTTGGACATGGCTTTATACGCCAGGCACAGATCGCCCTGAACAGGCGGTATGCCACTGAGTAGAGCTGGAGTTTCTTTAACCGGCAGCATATGGCATCTGTTTGAGCCCTTTGATCCTCTTGGTGAGGTACTTTTGGGGTCTTTCCAGTTGCTGCAGGTGTCTGGTAAGGTACATCCCAAAAGGGCATTGTACTCAATTATGGGCCTGATGAGGGATGAGTAAAGAGGCACGATGACCTCCCTGATCTAGATGTGAATCCCTTCATGATTAGGTGGGCTATATAAAATGTTTTTCTAACCACTTTGGCCACATGGTTGTCAAATGAGAGATTGCTATCAACTTGAGTCCCCAGGGTCCTAATTACTTCTTCTGTACTTAATGGATTATCACCTAGGTCGTGATTTGTGGGCACTTTGTTTTTGCCAAAGGGATGACTATACACTTTTGGCATTTAGCTTGAGGCCATGGCTCTGGCACCAGTTGTCTGTTTCTATGAGGCCCTTTTGGAGGATGCTTGTGTCGGCTGGAGAGTCGATTATGGTGCCCAGTTTGCAGTCATCTGAACTTGGTCAGCCACAGTCCTTCCGTGTTGGCCTGTACCGAGAAATATATACCGAACAAGAGAGGTCCCAGGACTGAGCTTTGTGGGACACCACTTGTAACTGGTTTGGAGTCTGACATGGCTCCAGCAATTCTAACCATGTGGGTTCTGTCCTTGAGCCAGTTTGCAATCCATCTAGTGACATAGCGGTTTATATTTAAGCTGGTGAGCTTATCTATAATGCCCGAGTGGGGTATTGTATCGAAGGCTTTTGCGAGGTCCAGGTAGGCTGTGTGGACCACCTTCCCCTCGTCAATGGCCTTGGTGACTGTTTCAAAGAAATCAACCAGGTGTAAGAGGCAGGATCTGCCCTTAACAAAGCCAAACTGTGTAGGATCCAGTGTCTGTAGGTCCCCAATATCTTTATTTATGAGGTCCATGATGATCCTTTCCATAGCTTTGCAGACCAAGCTAGTCAGGCTTATGGGGCGATAGTTTCCAGGATCCGTTGAGGCACCACCTTTATGGAGAGGGACCACTGTTGCTGTACGCCACTCTTTGGGCACATATCCTGTAGTAAGGCTGAGATTGAACAGTAGTTTTATGTTTGGGTTTAGCTCTTCTTGGAGTTCATTTAGACGAGCCCGGGACACCGCCTGGTCCCATTGATGCTGTGCTTTTGCTTTGGAGAGGGCAGCTGTTACCTGAGCATCTGAGATGTCAGGGCACTCTGCTGGGATAGATATTTGCCCTTTGGTGGGGAGGTAGGGGAGAAGTTTGCGCTGAACCTGTCAGCTAGGATGTTGGCAATGTCTGTGGGTTCAGTGTATTTTTTTGTCATTTTGGACTAATTCTGAGCATATCTGGGAATTACCACCCAGGTTCCTAACATAACTAAAGAAAGCCTTGTGATTATCCTTAGTGTCCTGTGCAATTTTGCTGGCCTTAGACAATTTTATGAGTGCCCGTAGTTTTTTTGCTAATACTGATCAGTGATGCCTTCCCTTTTGGGGATTTTGCTCTGTCATTTAGTAGCTTCCTCCTTCTATTATATAGTTTGTTTATGGCTGGGGTCCACCAGACAGGACGTCTGCCTTTGGAAGATTGGGTCTTGGTTTTATTTGGGATCGCATGATCCATGCATTCCTGAAGGTGTTCATAGAATGCGTTTATAAAGGATTCTGCGGTCTGGGCCGTATTTTCCACAGGCCCCAGGGGCTTTGAAGGATTCCACCTCGGTTTTGAGGAGTGTGAAATTTGCTTTAGAGAAGTTTTTCACTGTGGTTTTCTGGGCAGGGGTGGGTCGGGATGTGAATATCCAGTGAGATTAGTTTATGATCTGATCTTACCAGTGAGGGATACACTTCTGGTCTGGAGCATAGAGTCCCCATGTTGGTGATGATCAGGTCCAGTATGTTTTCCCTCTTGTGGGAGTGGTAACAAGTTGTTCCATAGCATTTGAGTTTATAAATTCTGGGAACCTTTGGGCTAGGGTGTTGGAGCTAGAGTAATGCTCCCAGTCTATGTTTGGGTAGTTGAAGTCGCCCAATATAATGGTGTTTGGAGAGACCTTCATATTTTCCAGTGTTCTCAGAAAGGCCGAGTGGGGTTCCTGGGTTTGGGAGGGTGGTCTGTAGCAGGCGATAAACTGGAAGGCAGTTTTACCCACTGTTAGTTGCACATGGATAGTCTCTGATGCTTCGTGCTTTGCCACCAACCTGAAGGTGTGGGTATCTTTGATGAATATCGATACTCCCCCTCCTTTTGTGGTTTGGTCCAAGTTTTGGGGCCGAAAAGCATGGTATGAGGTATAACCTGGTAGTGCTGGGGTGCTCTCAGGAGTCCTGAACCAGGTTTCTGTTACTGCACAGATATCGATGTTCTCCATGCTAAGGAGAGTTTTGAGGGCATCTTGAGGTTTAGACTTCTGGCGTTGAGTAGCATTACTCTTAGTTTCTTATCCCTTGTGATACCTATGGAGGTGGGTTTGTCTTTTGAGCCTTGCCTAAAAAAGGCACTATGGAGGTAGCAAGAGCCTTTGCCAATATCCAAAAGCCCAGGGGTGACAGGTGCAAGCCGTCCCTAGCGAAGCATCGTGGCTTGTCGAGCATATCATCCCAAGCTGACAGGCATTGGATCCCCTTTGAATGACACCAGTACTTAAGCCAATTGTTGAAATTGATCATCTTGTCTTCATATTGTGACATCATTCTTGGTGAGGTTAAGATGCTACTCAAGGTCAGGGTCATACCGGCCCGGGCTACATGCTCAGAGAGCTCCTTTATGTCTCTTTTCATGTAGTCCAGGGAGGTACGTCTCAGGTCATTCACACCAGCATGGACAATGACTGAGTCATATTTGTACTTGCCTTGGAGTGACTTGAGTGCTTGTGTTATGTGGCGGATCCAGCGCTCGACAGGCTGCTCACCGTGACCCTCTCCTTGTTCAGCCTGGTGAGCGGACGCCAGTGTGCCTGACGATAGAGTCACCTATTACAAGTGTATCAGGTGTGTTGTTTAGTCTTAAGGGCTGTGACTGTTCGGCACACTGGCTTTGTGAGATATGTGTTGCACATGTTTTGTTTTGGGGTAGCAGTTGCTTGGGTGTCTGCTTTGGAGGTCTCTGCTGCTTAGGCAGATCTTTATTTAGAGCCCGAGTATGTTTTTGTGTGATTATGTGTTTGGTTTGCTGTCGTGGTAGGTCTATGTGAGACTGGAATTGTAGTGAGTGTGGTTTCCTTCTCCTCCTGACTGGTTATGCCAGTACTGAGTTGAGAGAGCTTAGCCTCCAGTTTGGCTATATGGTTGCATCTCTCACATGTGTTGGAATTTGTTGGGAGGAGGAGAGGGTTGTCTGTGTACATGAGGCAGTTGTAACATTGCCTCAAGATTCCCAGATTCACCAGCTGGACCAGAGAGGAGATTGACAACTGACCTTTGGACATGCTAGAATAATATTGGGAATTCCTTAATAATTGAAAACAAGGGCCAGTGGGGAGTGAGGGTGTAGTGCTTTTAATTTTTAGTGCTGACTTATATAATTGCTTTATTGCAAGTGCCAGGTAACTTAAGTGCAATGTGTTACAGGTAACTTAAATGCAAAAACGACAAACAGTAACTTTCTTTCAAGTGAAACAAGGAAATAAGTACAGTAAGCAAAGCAGATATCACTAGTGATCCACAGAAGCACTGAGAAGCCGTATTAGGTGGAATTAGCGTTCCAGGGAAATAACAAGCAAACAAACAACAAGCATATAAACAAAGCTAGATTCAGCAGGCCTGGATCTAGTCTATGCTACAGCAAACAAGGTGTACCAATTTCAGTAAGATACAGTTCAAATATTCAGGCACTATAAACCTTTAACCAGAAATTCCCAGCTCAGAAGGGCAGAGTCCAGCCTCTTCTCCCACAAGAGTGCAGACCACGAACCTTCTTAATGTAAAATAACTGGCCTGAAGCCCAAGTGCCTAAACCAGAACTAATACACTTTAAGAATAACAGACACTGGGCTCTCAATCAGCAGTTCCCAACTTAGAAGGATGAAAGCTACCTGTCCTGACACCACAGTGCATGCCACAAACCTTCCTTATGTAAAACAACTGGTCTGAAGCCCAAGTGCTTAATCCAAAAGACTTAGAATGATAGCTACACTTTAATCAAGTTACTACCAAGCAGTAATAAATACAATTGCATACTTTAGAGAATGCCTGGATTAGTGCTCAAGTTACACAAGCAAACTAGATCCAGCAGGCCCGAATCCAGTCTATGCCACAGCAAACAAGGCGCACCAACTTCAGTAAGAAGCAGTTCAGATATGCATGCACTATAAGCCTTTAACCAGAAATTCCCAGCTCAGAAGGGCAGAGTCCAGCCTCTCCTCCCACAAGAGTGCAGACCACGAACCCTCTTAATGTAAAATAACTGGCCTGAAAGCCCAAGTGCTTAAACCAGAATTAATACACTTTTAGAATAACAGACACTGAGCCCTCAATCAGCAGTTCCCAACCTAGAAGGATGTAAGCTACCTGTTCTGCCACTACAGTGCAGACCACAAACCGTCTCAGTGCAAAACAACTGGTCCGAAGCGGAAGTGTTTAAACCAAAAGGCTTAGAATGAGTTACACCAAGCAGTAATAAATACAATTGAGTACTTTTAAGATGATGCAAAAGTAAAATAAAGTAGGTAGAAACACAAGTACAGTAAAAGCAGATGAAATTTTTTTTTTTTTTTTTTTTTTTTCTGAACAAGTGCTGAGATCAAAGAAACAGATTTGAGTGCTGAAACTAGAAAACTGGCTAGTTATAAGAAAAAAAAACTAAGCTAGAAGGCTTCCCTCCAACATGGATGTTAGGTATGGTTCTCAAGCTACTTTAGTGGAAGACATTCAAATTCAAACTGTGCTCTGTACCTTGATGACACCCAGGTATCAGACAAGATGCTCCACTGGGGTTCATCTAACAGTCTGTCAGCCTTTATGTAATTTTAGTGTTCTCAGACATTCCGGCTTTCCCACCATTAGAGCTATGTTTAATGCAGGTTTTATGCAGAAGACCTTAACGTCTTCAGATCAGCTGGGTGCTAGCACAGCACTGCTACACAGTTGCAAGAGGATTTCTCACAGTTACATTCTTGGATTGGACAAAAATCTATCTCACTATTTGATGAAAATCAAAAAGTATTATCCAGAACTTATGCCAAGCTTTCAAAGGATCATAGGAGGTTACTAGGCTATTGGCCTTGAGGCCCTTATAAGCCTAGCCAAGAGTTTAGCCCACGTTTAGAGAAATCAGCACCTGATGCCCCTGTCCAACAGTGACACGGGCAGAATCCCAGTGGTATATTTTCTGTTATCCATCCAGTTATCCAGGTTGCACTTAAAAAGGGGTAAAGAGGTACTCCGCTTGATGTGGAGAGGGAGTCTATTCCATAGATGGGGAAGTCTTTGTGACACAAATCTGTCCCGCCAACAAGTCCTGTTGATGTCACAGACCAGGTTGAGGCCGACCGTGCAGGTTACTCAAGTGGAGCTTGACTTGTGGATATGCATCAGTCCCATCAAGGTGGAGTCTGTGGTCACCTTGTATGACAGACAGAGGTCACCTCTGAGGAGTCTGTATGAAACTGAGTAGAGGGATAGGGCTTTTAGCCTATCTGTATGGTAGATATTTGAGGCCCTGGATTCTCCTCATGAGGAACATCTTTGGTCTCTCCAGCTGCTGCATGTGCTTTGAGAGGTACATGCTGAAAAGGGCATTGTACTCAATAATGAGCCTTATAAGGGAAGAATACAGGGCTGTTATGACCTCCTTGTCCCTGAATGAGATACCCTTACTTATGTGGTGGGCCATGTAGATGGCTTTCCATACAAAACAAGAAACATGGTGGTCAAAAGTCAGGTTGCTATCAACCTGGGTGCCCAAATCCCTCACGGCTGATTGCATGCTTAGGACATTGCTATTAATGTGATAATTTGTGGGGATGTCACTACCCCCAAAGGGGATGATAATGCATTTTTTGGTATTCATCTTGAAGCCATGTTTGTGGTACCAGTCATTTGTCTGAGTGAGATGCTATTGGAGGATGTCCACATCACTAGGGAAACTGATGTCAGCAACAAAACACACACAACACCAGGATAAGATATAAAACTTTTACTGATGTATGCAGTACCTCGGCTTACGCCTTCAAGAAATAAATTGTTACATCAAGCAGCCATTTTTATACATTATGATGCCATTAATTATTTAATGCACACCATTCAATTAACTCCTAAAATCATTTACAGAATCATTACCTTTAAGTGCCCGTAACATATATCTCATGAATTGACAATATTTACTATTTCATTTAATATCATATGTATTGTAAATATGCTTATCCTTATATCCACCTTTTTTAAAGCCAAGGAACTGCTTAGCAATATCATGGTCTTGTAGCAGATCCTTATTAACATCTCTCTCTGTTCATGCTGGTGGTCAACTAAGGCTACTAATATGTATTTTCAAGAGGTAATCCTTTAATAACTTTGACTTTTTAACTGCATTAATGATACTCTTTCAGCTCAACAACTATAACCAATGTACCTCCTGATGAATTCTGCTCTATACAGATGTAAGCAAATAGTAATTTATTGTTAATAATCACATTCGTGACAGCATTCCTAGGAGTCTTGGTATTTATGGATCTTACAATCAGTATGCATTAACAACCTATTAGTCCTTGTGTATCTGTCTCTGCTTCAGCATGGACTGCTCTTTACAGATTATTTACACTTTTTTGTCAATATACTTAGTTACAAAATGGAACTTTGAGTCCTGACTGTCTGCCAATGTACTTCTCTTGAAACACTGGAAAAACAGTACAGTTGTGTAAGCAAACCTTTCCATAATAGTAGATGTTTGAATGATCACTGTTGCAGTAGCCTTAGCTATATGGGTTATATTATCCCAAGGATATAACAGCCAACCAGCTTCCAAAACTTAAGGGACCTTTTCATACATCTAAACTGTCAGGCAGCTCAAGCTAAGCTGACAAAAAGACAAGTTTGAGTGCAAACTCCTTCAGAGCTTTACTGCCAGCAGATGAGAGAGGGAGGCTGAGCCCTGAAAGGACAATGCTAGGAACAACAAAAAATAAAAAGTCCACACCTTTGCATAAAAGACACACTAAAAAACAAGATGGATGAAGAGAGGGAGAGGGAGTGGCTACTGCTGCATTAATTAATGCATATCTACTGTTATGGTAAGTTTTATTTACACAACTGTACTGTGTTCACCATATTGATCACTGCTGTAGTAGTCTTAGTTATATAGGTAGAGTACCCTAGCTAACTACATTTGAGAGGTGGAAGGAGAAGAGTCCAGGAGCTACCAGAGAATGGTCCTAGCAATACTAAAGTTTAATTAACTACAGAACCGGAGATGTTCTTTTCATTGATATAAAGGGGAAGTTTAAACTGTGATTTTATCTGATGAAGTTTCATTATGTTCAATAAAGAAACAAAAGTGCTTATCTGCATTTCAAGTATCCGTGGTGTCCTTCCTACAGCAGGATCCTCATTGTGTGGGTTATATCGGTATTTTATTGAACTTCTTTTTTGTTTCCTTGGAGGATTTGGAAAAGAAGGGCTGAGAAATCTGACAGATTCCTTGGAACACTTGCTCCTTTCATCAGTGTCTTTGCTCTGAAACAAAGGGGCTAAACACTAACTATCTATCTAAGGGAGAATTTAAAAGTGCATTTTTAACATCATAATGGGAGATTCTGAGAATGCAGCCATGGAAACTTCCTCAAAGCAGTACCAGTGACCATAGCCCTGAAAGAGGTATCGACAGAGTCATATACACACACTGCAAACAATGAGCAGTGACCTGTGCAACAGAAGAAACATAAGTTATTTAAAGCAAATATTTCCTCACAAGAAGAAACTCTAGGTAAAACATTCTTCACACTTTCACAATTTGTCAGAACAAACTTTGATATATAAGCCTGACAATAATTCAAAATTCTGAAAGTCAAAGATGCAGAAGTATACACTTTTAACCATACCTATCAATAATTTTCCCATTCTTATCAGAAAGAGTAGGTTTGGAATTAACTAAGTGCTTAGTAGCAGTGGGATCAAATAAAGCTATAGCTGCTGAGTCAAGTTTAGGAAGAGTGCATAAAAATTTAAAAGACTGAGGAACTTTATACATCCTATCTATCTATCTTTTTAGGGGCAGCAGGCTGCCTATTAGTATTGCAGGCAGTAATACACACATTCTTAAAAGCAGACAGAACATGAGAAATGTGTATAAGTTCTGGAAAATCCTTCTGTAACAACTCCTTGCATTTTCTGAGGAACTGAGAAACCTCAGAGTTTACCCACTGAAAACATTGGTGCATTCTAGCAATAGTCTCACAGAAAGAAAATCACCACAGGGAAAATCAGGAACTAAGCTCTCCTTTGAATCTGAATCAGAAATATGAGGAAAACAACTGTATCCATCCCTGCATCTTCCTGTTCAGAATCAGGATTTTGAATCTCTTCAGGAAAGGAGGAATCCCTCTTTCTATAGCAGAAACTCTTACACGGAGGATCAATAGCCTGAATTAAACCCTAAGCCAGATCCAGTAAACTACTTCTATCCAATGAAAATTGAAGAAGAGCATATTCATGCTTATTTTTTTTTCCTTTTGACAGGAAAAATGGGGACAGCCGGGTTACTAATGGCAACAGCAGCTTCCCCAGGGATTGGCACAGCATTCTGACACAACAAGGAAACCTTTCCTGTTCCCTCTCTCAGGACCAACAAGAGTGGCTCTCTCTTGCCCACTGAAGGGACCCAAACAGCTGCAGATGATGTGCCTAACCTCCAAGCCATAGAGACTGTAGGCATACATCAGAGGAATCTGGGACAAAAGATGAGTGATCTGAGGTAGAACAAATGGCCACAGCAGAGTCACCCACCTACAGCTGAGACAAAGTGCTAGCCTGCTGTGGTGGCAAAGGCTGTTGGCTTAATTTTTTCTTTTTGTGACTGGAAGAAGGACTGACTGTGGAACCAATAGTCTGTTCCATAATCAAGTCAAAAATGGTGCCTCTTTCCCAGGGAAGACAAGCAGGAATTACCAATAAACACAACCGGTCCACAAAAGCGATTTTTTTTAGAAGAAAAACATAGTAAAAAGCACTTAAAAACACAATGCCTGCCTCACAAAAGTAAAATAAACACAATCTCTCCACAGAAAAAAAAATGTTTTTAGTTACTTTACACCACTTTTAAACTGACAAAAAAAAAAACAAGCACTCCCTTTAAAAGAACATTACCGTCTCAAGACAGTCTGTTAAAACACAACACTCCTAGCTTTTAAAATAACTTTCCTGAAGAGGAAAGTAATAAAACTTCAACAAAATTAAGGAAATGGAAGTTTTTTTTTCCTGAAAGGGAACTTTTCTGCCCAGTAAAGTAAAGCACAAGTGCCTAGCAAAGTAAAGCAAAAGTTGACCATCAATCCTCAAAAGCCTCAGAGGAGCGTACTCTTCGGCAGCATTTAAGCTCTGAAGGGCTTCGTGCCCAAACTTGTCTTTTAGTTAGCTCAGCTCAAGCTGACTGACAGTCCGGGTGAACTGAAGGTGCCCTGAAGCTTTGGAAGCTGGCTGGCTGTTAAATTGTTGGTAGGATATAACCCATACAGCTAAGGATGAACATCATGAGTTGTTCTCTGCAAAGAATCTCAGTGACCTGTAACTCCATCAGCTGGATTTGAACTTACCTATACTTATTTATTACTTTTTTTATTTTGACATTTGTAACTGGGTATGTGCAACTGAACCTGAGCCCATTTTCAGCAGAGGCCTGGGAGAAAAGCTCCAAGAACAGAATATAGCTTAATGTATGGGAATGTAAAGAGTAGCAAGGATCCGATATAAATTACATCTAACACTTAAGTAGCGGTATACACAAGTTAAAACTACAGTGTAGTAGTCATATATACAGAAGTTTCTTCAATTGGCAATAATTATAATACAGAAAGTAGCTGTGTGCACAATCTATACTCTACTTATACTAAATAAAATTATAGTAGAGTAATAATAGCTATATACCCTGTTAAAGATTCAAAAATGAAATAAGAGGTGCATCTGAAAGTAGTGGGATAGGTGTGTGCAGTACAGAATGGCAGTTAAATTAGACTTAGGTCTGTGAGTGCAGCGGATAAGGTAGGGGTGCACAGTTTGGCATTAGAAGTGAGAGTACAGTGGTAGGAGGAGTAGAAGTATGAGTGACAGAACAGAGAGAGAGAGATTTAGGAAGGAATTTGGCAGGGGCAAGCCAATCAGTTCCAGAGAGTTTCTTTTAAGTTTTTTTTTTAATTCATGAGTATTGGAAACAGTTCTGTTGTAAAGTGGTAGCCTGTTCCAGGCTTGGGCAATTGAGTAGCTGTAAAGCTGTTCGCCAATAGTTTGTTTGGGTTTACTGATTTCTAAGAAGTATTGGTATGAGCTTTGGAGTGAGAGCATTGGAGTATATATACAGAGAGAGAGATGAGGGTGGAGATGGATGGGCAGGAGGAAGGTTTGTTGAGAATGGAGTATATTATGAGGAGGTGAGGTAGTAGGAGTTGGTGGTGGAATTCAAGCCAGTTAGGAGATTTGAGAGAGAGGCAGTGGTGGGAGTTAAAGAGTCAGTTTGCAGGGAACCTTGCAATTTTATTGTATGAGAGTTCTAGCTTGGTTTTTAGAGAAGATTGGAGGTTTGTTAGGATAGGAGAGCCATAAAGAAGACAGGGAAGAACACAGGTGTAGGCTAAGGAGAGTCTAGTGTCTTTGGTGAGATTTTTTTTCTGAATAGTAAGCCCAGTTTTTAGTGAGTCTTTTTTATGGAAGAATGGAAGTGTAGGTCATATCTGAGTTGGATATATTATCATAGCTACAGGAAAAATGGAGCAATTTATACTCCTCTGATGGCATTCCCAAGAAGAAGTCATTTTTTATTCTACTCTTGATCGTGTTTTATGTTAACAAAATATCAATGGCACTGTTTTACTCTGCACTGACACCTACAATAGTACAAAAGACAAATAACATTGCTTTACTCTGCAAGAACACTCACAGTAATATAAGAAAAACAAAGCTGACACTGCTTTACTGCGTAAAAATAAAACACTCTGCAATGTCTAAGTCACTTTGCAAGATAAATTATCCAATCTCAAGCACTGGCTAAGAGACTCTAATCTTAGCAGAAATGTTAAAAAAAGCAAATCTGTACCACTGAGATGTGAACAAAGTGAAACTAACTTGGACTTAAAAAAGAAAAAAATGCCCTATCTTGGATGATTGCCACATGATGGCTGAAAGTGGAGAAGGATCAGGCAGCCAGCAGGCATATAATATATGTATGAGGGAGGAGGGACAAACAGTACAGCAAAAGGCCATTATGTGCACTAACAAAGAACTAGCTGGCTAGCTTACTAGATGACCGACATTCTGTTTTGAATTATTGTGCTCAAGTAAGCTCTAAGTTAGTTATCAGTACCTTCACATTGACTCAAGTCACTCCATAATAGTAGCTACACTTTTACAATGTTTTCTTTCAATGTTATATTAGTGTTACACAATGTGAAATGCTTGGCATACTTCTAATGCCAGAAGGTTATGACTTTGTACTGGAATGGATATGTTGCTGTACAATGTAGGGTGCTGAGGCCAAGTTCAGGAAATTGCCATGTATCACCCTATCCATGATTGAGGACAATAGAACATGATAGCAATTTGTCTGAGGCTGCTGAATTCCACAGATGCTTCCACCATTTTGAGTGAAACCCCTTTAACCTCCTTCATTTTATAGAAGCATATCCTTCCATAACACTTCTGATGTTAATGATACTAAAACGCAGTGATGGCTAATCTTCTCACAGGTGATTAAAGTGGGAGAAACCATCAAGAACAAAGGATGTAGAAGCCTTTATCTTGGGAATGAGTATATTCACAGAGAACAGACTAATCCTTGTTAAGGACGTACAGCAGAAATATTGGTGAACTATCTCATCTTTTGCTGCACATTATAGCACAATGCTCTGGATGTGTAACTGGAAGTCATTAGCAAGAAGCCCAAGAGAATCGATCAAGTAAGGTTTGAGTAATACTATTACTCAAGTTTATAAACTTTTTGGAGAGGATTTTCCTCCCATAAAAACAAGAAAAAGAGGTTGCTTTGCAGTCTCTAACTTTCTGCTTACACATATTTTATAATTCCTGAAAAGTTCTGAATGTTGACACCTCTACCCATAATAACATCTGCCTTAATCATATCTAATTAAGTCAGTGCTGGGTAAGCAGTCCTCATGGATCACATTTGCTGTATGTGAAATCTTTATGGAACATCGGACACTTCAATCAATCATAAGCAATTTGCTACTCGAAGGTTTCCTGACTAAAAGTCAACATGTTTGCAGTATACATGTATTTGTGTAATCACAGGGAGATGCAGTACTTATTCAGCTAAGTACAGTCTTTCTCTTAGATGCTTGATTAATTCTTGTGAAAAGCTTTGTGATTTGAGCTACCCAAGAAGACTATACTCAGTATGGAGTAAGGGTTATAATTGTTATCCCAATTTATTTTCAAAGCTTCAGGGTTAATAAATTCAACATTTGCCTTTTAGAGTATACATTTCAATGCATCCACTATCACAATGTACTAGTCTCTCCTGAAGGATGCGTATAAAAATTAGCTTTACTTGCTTTTAACTGATAGTGGGGAAGGCTGGTAGCAATAGCTTGTCTGACAGTGCCAAAAGCAACAGCAGTCAGCTGAACAAGAAAAACGCAATGAAAAAATAGTGATCAATCTGAGGAAATAGAATTCAGCTAAGTTGTTTGCATGAATCACTGGTCGGAGAAACTCCCTATCTATGGAATTTTGACCTACTATAATATACTGCAACATTAGGGCATGCTATATTTAGATGAGGTAGATTCAGCTCCCCAGTATGGAAGGTTCCCAAAAGATTGTTTCATCTCCAGTCAGAAACATTTTCTGTCAAATGGAGGTTTATAAAAAAAGCCACTGAGTCATGTGTTTCTTAAATGAGTTCTGATCACATGTAGCAGGCTCACTGAAAAGGGTTTGTGAAGCAGACAATGTCATCTTTGCACAGGAAAATATTGTATTATCTCATTTACAAGGTTATATGCAGTTACTAGAACTGTGATCAGGGAATCCAGTAAGGGGTCTACCCAGTTTCCCAGCCTCCCCAGAGCTCTGTCTGATTAAGTGACATGTGCAGAGCCCTTAGCAAATAAAGACTAATAGAATCAAACCCTGGACAATGGGAACCAACTTATTAATATCACATAACCCTAAACTGCTTTAACTGCCAGATGGCAGAAAACATTAAATAATAAGTAAGCAACTTCACAGGCCAGAATGTGGGGATCCAGCCAAGAGTTTCCAAAAAAATTAAAAAATCATGTGATCAGTAGAGATCAATTAATGTAAGTAGTTATTGTGCTTTATTGCAAGCACTCCTAAACTTCATGCAGTGGTTGAATAATAATATTAATAATAATAATAATAATAATAATAATAATAATAACAATAATAATCATAATAAGGATAATAATTCCCATTTGGTAACAAGATAGGACTATTGGACACACAGTCCCATTTCAGGGGTGACTTGGGAGCAATTATTTTTATTATTATTGTTTGTTTTTGTTGAAGACGAAAGTCCAATTGGGAAAAAAATAAAAAAACATTTTCAGAGGAGGCCCAGAGAGAAAAGTTTGGCAAATATTATATTTGATTTGCAGATTAAAGACAGAGGTACAATATAAATATATTTGCATGCAATCTTTATAATTAATCATCTATTGCAAAGAAAGCAAAAACAATAGTAGTAACAAAATATGTGTGTGCACTGGATAACATCTGCAGTTAGAAATAACATGCAGCTAGCAATGCTTGTCGTTTGGAAGTAGGATGCACACTTGGAAATAACAATTATGCCAGTAAATAAATATTAAACAGTGACTGCAAAAAAACATATAAGGATGTTAAAGGTATAACTGAAAAAGATAAGATGTAACTGAGAGCAGAATAGGATATAAAAGTAAGTAATGGAATGATAAACAAGGAGGTGTATAGAGTAAAATGAGATACTGAAGAGGGAGGAAAAACTACGAGCAAGTG
The DNA here is from genome assembly GCF_019279795.1 of Protopterus annectens. Classification (NCBI taxonomy): domain Eukaryota; kingdom Metazoa; phylum Chordata; order Ceratodontiformes; family Protopteridae; genus Protopterus; species Protopterus annectens. Next base: position 789,813,184 of record NC_056729.1, read on the forward strand.
TGAAGGCAATCAGGTCAGTATGTGGTAAGGAAGGAATGGACAAGGAGGACTGAGACATAGTGATAAAAAAAAAGTTTCATTTTGAGTGGGATCGAGTTCCATAGTTAAAGACATGATTGATTACAGTCAGTTACCAGCAATATTGTCTGATTTTGTAATAGCTAAGAGAGATTTGTTGCTTGAGTGTTGAGGACTGGAGCTTAGGTAGGGTAGTAGTGCTGATGAAACAACAGCAAGTATAACTTACCTTTACCAAACATTTGCTTTAAGTGTCAGCTTGTCTAATGTTAGCAAACATGACACTTTATAAGGATCAAAGCTTGGCTAATGCTGGGAAACATGAAGCATTATGAAGCTCAAATCTATAAATATACTTCTCACTTCTGTGGTCAAACAAATAGGAGAAAATGGAATACATGTATCTGAACATTTATTACTGAACCCCAATATCAAAGGGTACAGGAGACATAGTCATCCTGTAAAAATCATTTTGTGAAATTGCTTCTGTGTCTTTAATACTACAATGACATCCTGGCTTTTGCAGTAAACTGGCACATAGTATGCTCAGCTCAGCATGGTTTCGGTTACATACAGAGAGAGAGAGAGAGAGAGAGAGAGAGAGAAGACAAGCCAATATAGAACATCCTGCACATAAGAATAGAAAAGCTGAACAAACGTTATTTCTTACTTCCAGAAGATGACTGTAAATATTTCATACTAAAGGAATATACAACAGTGTTAGGAATTTTATCAGTGAGATAATTTGCACAGCATATATTCATATATACATATATGCACAAATATACATAGCTGCATCTATAAATCAGTACCTATCTATATCTATAAGTCTCTCTCTCTCTGTCTCTCTTGCCTCTTGTTCTATGTATTTGTCTATATGTATATATATATATATATATATATATATATATATATATATATATATAAATATATACATTTATGTATATAAATGTATATATATATAGAGAGAGAAGTGCACAGCAATTCAAACTGATGTAATCTGATTGAAAATCAGTTGGTTGCATGTACTGCCTTTCTTTGTGAGGTGGTGGTCCAGTGGGGATCAGATAATTTACCTTGTCCACATGTCCACACTGCACTGCAGTCTCAGAGTTGGTTTATATTGTAGTAGGGTGCAGAGCAGCTTGCCTTCCTGCAAGAAATCTTTTTTTTACTTTGTTTTGTTGCTATGTTTGATTGTTCTGTGATTGAGCATTTGTGCTTTATCACCTACCATTTGTTGCGTTAATTTTATGATGCATAGACATACATGTGTATATATATATATATATATATATATATATATATATATATATATGGGTCTACTACCGGGGATCGAAATTACACTATTTCGAAATCCAGTAGTAGATGCCCACTAACAGCGAAAGTGCACTTCACCGAAAGTGCACTTTCGCGAACACCACTAGAATGAATGGGCAATGTCCTCCACTGTGGTGCCGTAGTCACGAATGTTAGGGTTAGGGCTTGGGTTAAAGATAGTGGATAGCCCTACTAGCTATCCACTATCCTTAATTTAAGCACTAACCCTAAGGTCCGTGACTACTGCACCACAGTGGAGGACATAGGTCCGTGACTACTGCACCATGGAGGACATACAATTTCCTCCACTGTGGTGCAGTAGTCATGAACCTTAGGGTTAGGGCTTGCGTTAAGGATAGTGGCTAGCTAGTAGGGCTATCCACTATCCTTAACCCAAGCCCTAACCCTAAGGTCCGTAACCATTCACTTAAGTGGTGAACCATTCACTTTCGGTGAATTGCACTTTCACGTTAGTGGGCATCTACTACCGGATTTAGTAGAATATATATATATATATATATATATATATATATATATATATATATATATATATGTGTGTGTATATAACACCAAAGCAAACGAAGATCCTGGCCACTAAAGGTAGGTACTGGAACTTATTTATAAATACATAGAAAGAAAGTACTGAAACTACCACATAAACCAGATACTTTAATAAAGCAAAATAAATTACTGTTACACAAATAAAAAGACAAACACTTTCGGGTATGAGCCCTTTTTCAAGTCTTAAAACTTCAAAAGTTCATATTCTCTTAAAAAGTGTTTCTTAACCAATCACATAAAAGATGCAAATAAGTCATAGTTTTTTTTCCTAAACCACTACTAGTTGATCAAAAAACTATATCCAGTCATGACATTTACATGCTAAAAAGGCTATTCCTTCTTCACTGGCCACTATAGAATAAAATGTCCAATAAAAAGCATACAGTAAGATGTAAATAAGTCAGTTTTTGTAAAGGTCTATTGATTGATCAGAAAACTGGATCCAGTCATGACATTTACATGCTAGAAAGGCTGTTTCTTCTTCATTGGTCAATGTAAAGTGAAGTGGATAATAAAAGCACACAAACACTTCCAAGTCATTGGTTCTAATATAAAAGCATGGACCAATCCCATATAAAACATAAACAGATCATAGTTTTTCTAAAATTCTATTGGTTGATCAAAAACTACATCCAGTCTTGACATTTACTTGCTAAAAAGCATATTCCCTCTTCAGTGGTCAATATAAAATTGAATGGCCAATAAAAAACATACAAACACTTCCAAATCATTGGTTCTACTATAAAGGTGCAGACTAGTCTGAATTCTGATGTTAAATTATCTTCATTGGTTGTATAAAAATGTTGAGTAATTAGTCTATGTACACAAGCAAGCTATTTGTGTTAGCATATGAACAAGGACCAATCCAGAATCAGATATATCTATATGGCAATCTTGCATTGCATATTTCCTAAGTGCAACTTAACCAATTCATGAGATAAAAATCACACATCAAAGCAAACATGTTGTCAAATATATACATATAATGCCCATCAATAAACCAGTATGTAGATGAACATGTAAACACCTATAACACCAAAATTATGTTCATCTGTCCCATAATAAAAAACATTGAAATCATAAAATTATAAGCAACTGAGTGTGAATGACCAACAAGCAAAGGCAGAAATGTGAAAACAAAACAAAGTGGCTGGACATGGGTAACCGGTCAAAAATGGACACACCCAGAATAAACAAAATAATTGTATTTATAGTGGCGAATATTATTTAATTAATACTGGAAGCTACTAATGCTTACACTGAATCTTGGAACCCACTTCATCCAACCATCTATCAGCATATATAAATATATATCAGTAGGTGTCTATGTATATGTGTCATGTCTAAATTATTAAGGTATTGATATTTAAGTCTATGTTTCTTTAGAACTGGTTTGAGAGGGAGGCAGGTGTTTAAGCCTGGAAAGACATCAGCTCGTAGATCTGCTATCCAGTTCATTTCAGCTAACTCAGTCTCAGCTACAATATCTCAACCTCGAGGGTTGGGATATACAGTCTGAAGAACCAGAAAAAGAAAATTATGGGAATCATTGTCTAAGCTATATTTCATTAAAGGACTCATTGTATCCTGCAGGTGGATATCACTAAGTTATTTATTATTTGTTTATTTGGCATTTCTTAACTGGGTTGGTCCAGCTGGGACAGAGCCCTTTTTCCTTGGAGACCTGGGGAGAAAAGCTCCATGTAACAAAATCACAAGTAGATATATACAAAAGCAGGTTAACATGAATGCAAGTTTGTACATATCAGCACATAGTAGTGAACAGTGCAGAATAAAAAGAAAACAATACAGATATAATTTACAAGGCAAATAATAGTGGTGATAAAAGGCAATTAGGTAAGTATTTCTAAGCTTGGACTTTCTACTGTTGAAAGTTATATATCAGTACAGGTTAAACTGGCAGTGAAACGGAGAAGAGGAGGTAGCATGAAAGATCTTTTTAAGAGTGTAGGTTCAAGACAGAGAGTTCGGAAAGATGGTTTGCAGAGGTGAAGTTAAGACAGCTAAGGAGGAAAGTAGGGTGTGTCTGGATATCTTTTCCTTTAACTGTCTATTAGTCTTGCCAACATAAAAACATTGACACTGTTGGCAATGCTTAAGGTACACCACACTCCTTGTAGTGCAATCAGCATAACATTTTGGAAGATATTTCCTATGTGTAGAAGGATGTATATAGCCCTGTAAGTTGGAGAAATAACTACAAGATAAGCACTGACTACAAGGAAAAGTTCCAAATCATATTGGAATAAATATGTTGACTTGGGACAGACCCTTTGCATAATATTCATTTTAAATTTTTATTGTTCCTAAAAGTAAAGGCTGGAACATCATCCACAATCGCTCTTATCTTTTAGTCACTGGCCAAGATGTTCCATTTCAACATATTGAGTGTTGCTAGACTATTCAAAATGACCCTTGTATGTGAGGCCTTGGGTGGATGGTCATTAGTATTGCTTGCTGACATATTATTGTTCGCATAGAAAAAGTGTTTACCTCACATAGAAAAGTGTTTACCATGTGTTAGGCTCTGTTTCCTTGTTTGATTCATCTGAAGTATGACCTCTTTATCTAGATGTGAATTGCAGACCCAAAGTGGAAATCGCCTCTTCAAAGTCTTGATCTTTTGTGTGCAATCTGGAGTTTCTTACCATTTGGCCTTTAAGGATGTTATTGTATATGTGCCTTGGATGCATGTTGTTACGCATTAATGAACTGTTCCTTTTACAGGCTTTATTAAAAAAACGCTGTATTAAACATTCCCTTGTCAAGTTTTAATAAGACTTGCAATACTTTATTCTTTGTTTTTTTGTTTTTATTTTTATTTTTACTGTTATAGAAGTTCTGACACTTTGAACATAGACCTAGACCTAGTCATTACCAACATGGGAGGTAGATGCTACACATCAGTGGTCACTCTCTCATTGGTCAGGTCTGACCATAAGCTAATCATCCTTAACATCCACATCCCATCCCCACCCCCCAGTAAGGAAACCTCCATAAAAACACTTCTCCAAAGCCAACTTCATGCTAAAGTCAGAAGTGACAAACTTCATGACACCCATGCAGATGGGAACTGAAAGTTCGACTGCTGAATCCTACACTAAGGCACTGTACGAGCACATCCACTCATGCATGAATCGTGCCATCCCAAATAGAACCAAGATGCTCTCCTCCAAAAAAAGGAAGCCAATCTGGTGGTCCCCTGCCATAATCAAACTTTACAACAAAAGGAAGAAACTGTTGCAGAAAAGAGGAAAATCCCAGGATGCCAAAAACTCCCTTACCAGCCTTAGTAAAAAGCTGAGATCCCTCATAAAATCCTCCAAAGCTAGTTATGAAAATAAAATTGCCAAAGATTCCAAAAACAAGCATGAGGCATTCTATAACTATGTCAAGAATCTAAATGGCAATGCTCAGATCTGCTCTGAGCTACAACAGAATGACATTAAATATACTGATTCCAAGGATATTGCCAATATCCTGGCAGATCAATTCAGTGCCAACTTCACCCCAATCTCACCCCCTAAATGGCTCATCTCAATACTGGAAGATTGCCAAATTCCGGTAATAACGGCCACATAGGTAGAAAACGCACTGTCCAAAGCTAAGAATACAGCATCCATGGGACCAGATGACATCCTGGGTTGTATATTACATGAACTACAAAATGAACTGGCACCTCACCTAAGTGTCACGTTTAATCATAGCCTCACCTCAGGCTTTGTGCCCACTAAGTGGCACACAGCTACAGGTATCCCACTCTACAAGGGGCGATCCACCTTGGATCCCGGGAACTACTGCCCCATCAGTCGGATGAGCCTGATCTGCAAGGCCATGGAACGTATTATCATGGAACTTATAAACAAAGATATTGGCAACCTTCAACCACTGGACCCCACCCAGTTTGGGTTCATGAAGGGCCAATCTTGTCTCCTGAACCTGAATGACTTCTTCAAATCAGTCTCCAGAGCCATGGATGAGGGTAAGGTTGTCCACACAGCCTGGACCTCGTCAAGACCTTTGACACCATCCCCAACTCTAGAATCATAGATAGACTTACTAAGCAGGGCATTAATGCCTACATCACTCGATGGGTTGCCAACTGGCTTCCTGACAGAACTCACACTGTAAAAGTAGCCGACTCCAAATCCACCTCCAGACAAGTGACAAGTGGAGTACCTCAGGTTTCAATCCTGGGACTGCTCTTGTTTGGCATCTACTTCTCTGAAGTTCAGGCCAACACTAAGGGACTCTGGCTAACAAAGTTCACAGATGATTGTAAACTGGGAGCCATTATTGAATCCCCAAATGATGTGGATACTCTACAAAAGGGCCTTACAGAAACAGATGCTTGGTGCCAGAGCCATGGGCTCAAGCTCAATGCCAAGAAATGTATAGTTATCCCCTTTGGGAAAAAACATGTACCCATGAATTACCACATAGGTGGCAGTACACTAAACACCGAAAGTGTGATAAGAGACTTAGGGACACAGGTGGACAGTGGTCTCACCTTCGATAACCACATCGCCACAACAGTCAGGAAATCCTTCTATGTGGCACATGTCATCACTAAGGGCTTTTCATCCAGAAAAAAGGTCATTATCTCACTGTACTCACTCCTCATTAGATCCGTTGTAGAATACAATGCCCAGTTTGGTATTTACCTTTCAAGACATCTGAAACAACTGGAAAGGTGGCAGAAATACCTCACTAAAAGAATCACAGGCCTAAAGCAGATGCACTACACTGACCGCCTTAAAAAACTCCAACTATACTCTGTCGCATATCGTCTACTGAGAGGCGATCTCTGCTTAACATACAAGGCCATGTCAAACCCAGAGCTGTTGGACATGCTACACTTAAACAAATCCCAATCCCTCAGAGCCACCCGCTCCAGGGATCTAAACCTTGTCATCACAATAAGCAAAACAAGCTGGAGGGATAGGTTCCTGACCCAGAGACTCCCAAGACTCTGGAATAGACTGCCCATACATGTCAAGCAGAGTGCCTCTTTGGCCCTCTTCAAAAGGAATCTTGATAATTGGATGGGAGAAAGGAAATTTACCCTGGGGATCAGGTCAGTCGCCCTGCTAGACAGGGGTCCAGGGAAGTAATTAGTGTGGGAAGAAATAGCCAGGGAATTGTTATGGCTAGGCTTATATAAGCCCTAGGGCCGATAGCCTAGTACCAACCTATGAACCTATGAACCTATGAATCCAAGAATTCTATACTACTATCTGAGTGGTGCATGGTAAATTATAAAAAATTTGTAGTGGTTTCAAGATATATAAGAAAGTTCTCCAACATCTCAGTCATACCTACCCAAATTCCACAAAGTGCTTGTAGTACTTTATGTGTGGACAACAGGCCTGGTTTTTCATCACATGTACCTGCTCCCAGTATGCCAGGACTATATTTGCATAACTATTTGCACACAGGGTGCCCATAGCCACCCCTCATTTCTGTGAATATATCCTCTCTTCATATATGAAGACATTGTTTTACAAGATACATCTTAAGAGCGTACAGATTAAACCAATTTTATCCATAGTGTACCCTTCTTTATCACCAAGAAAGTGTTCATCTGCCTATATACCATAGTAATTTGGTATTACTGTAAATAAAGTGTTCATATCCATAGTTACCATGCAAACCAACATCTGATCTATGGACCACAAATCACATATTGATAAAGATTGCAAGAAGTCTTGTGTGTCCCTGAGAACCGTAGGTGCCGACACAAGCACATCCTTCAACTCCCATTCTACATATATGGAGAGGGACTCTGCTGCCCATCCCTCTCCTGCAAAAATTGGGCATAGGGGAGGGTTTCTTTGATCCTTATGAATTTTGGGCAGTCCCTTAATGGTTGGAATGGTAGATGCTGGGTCTTGAAAATTTCATATAATTCCTGATTTATGTTACCATGATTAAAGAGCTCAAGCAAAACATCATTTATATTTTTGATAATCCGATTCACTTCCTGTGGATCACTAACTACATTAGGTTTTAAAATCATGGAGCATATCCAGCATCTTGTTATGATAGAAGGACCTATCCAATACAACTATAGCTCCTCCTTTATCAGCAGAACGTATCATCAATTCATTGTTAACTTGTAAATTCTTTAGTACTTTTTCCTCATCGTGATTAAGGTTATGAAAATAATGCCTCTTAATATTCAATGCCTTAGTAACGTCATTTTCACCTAATTTTAAAAAAGTATCAACAATGGAATTATTTTGAGGTATGTATCTGCTGGGTTTCTTTAAGGCTTTATACATGTGAGAGTCGTTGTTTCCAAAGTTGTTTTTAAGCATTACATTCCTATAAAATAGCTTTAAATCAACCAGTTCATCACTTAATTTGGAAGGAGTGGCAGGTATAAAGAATAGACCTTTATTCAATATGGAAATATGTACTTCATTTAACTTGTCCTGGCTAAAAATTATAACCATGTCATGTTGTATTTCATATGGAGGTGTTATCGTTCCATGGAAACTTTTCTCCTGTTCCTCCCATGGCTCAGTGATCAATCTCTCAATACCGTAGATATCCTCAGGAGGAGCGAAAATGTTGGAAAATCTGATGGCAGAATACAGGTGTCTTTCTGTTTTGCACGTAAGTCATTACACTTCACATGGACACTTCTCCTTTCATTCTGATTCAGCACTGAAGTTTTAATATGGGAAGGGCTTGTCTCAGTAATGGGCTAGTCCTTAGTAATTGTTGCTCCTGATTCATTATTTGTTGTCATATTATCAATTTTCTCCATATCATGCACCTTTCTCCCATCATTGACTCTGTCTTTCAGCCACATAAAGATTTTCCATTCATGAAATCAAGAAAATCCCTTCTTAGTTTCTTCATTTTAACATGTACTAGTCTTGTTTCAAACGCCACAATATTAAAATACAAGTCATCCAATGTACTTATAAAGGCATCATTCATATATTTACTTTCTATTTCTTCTGTTTCGACTATATCTCCAACACTAAATCATTTTGTTAGGCTTAAAATAATCTATAAGTAGTCTGATGTAATTAAGACTTGTTTCAAGGTTAACAAGCTGCCATTTCTTTAGTAACCGTGGATGGGTATTCCCATATGTGGGCATAAATAAGACCCTCTGACCTCTTGGTATAAGTTTATGATGTAAGCATGCTTCTAAATGAAGGCATTGGCATTGCAGTTTCTTCAACTTATATAATGAATTTAATGAATATACTGAATTTTCCAAACCCTTATATGCTGAATAAAACATTTCCTTGTCGTCACAAACACACACACACACACACACACACACACACACACACACACACACACACACACACACACACACACACACACACACACACACACACACACACACACACACACACACACACACACACACACACACACACAGAGTGTATTTGCAAGAATCGGTGTGCTGCTATACTAATACTCAGTCCATTGAGGTTGGCACATCAACTACACACATTATCGAAAGAAAAAAATACTGAAACTCGTTTGATCACAAAAGGAAAATAAATTGTTTGTTTTTATGATTGGAATAAAAGCACTAGAATCCCCCCCACCAAAACAGTTGTTTTATGTGGGGATTTTAGCACTGTCACACCCCATAGCTTATATTTACTAACTTCCTGGACACACAACCTTGATTAAATTGGTTAAGTCACAGGCTGAAACTGTCAGTGCTCTGTGATTCACTTCTTCCTGCACTTGACCAAAACTACATTCATACAGTACATACAGTTACGGGTGACATATAATAATGATAATTCAGAGGAAATATAGTTCACAGAACAAAGCGATGTTAGGAATCTGCAGGTGATTTATCTGCTGGGATGCCTGCCAGAAGCAAAAGATTGGAAAAAGAACAACACCATTAGTGAATGAAAGAATAAATAAAGAAATAATTCTACACTGGATTAGGTTACTGTGTTAAAGGCAACACGGAAAACCTCCACACGGCTGATGCCAACATCTTTTAAATGCTTTCACCTAAGATGAACTTACCTCAGAGTTTTATATTTAGTGGGGGGCAGGGATGGTTGCAGAGTTCAAGCATATGTAAGTAGGTGTGTGGTGATTTATTCCCCAAAACAAAACTGGTAGTGGCTGTTTTTACATCAAACATCCTTTTCAGCTGATGTGACAGTTTTGTCCCTTTGCATTTGACCCATTAACCTAGAATGATTTTAGGAATGTATAGAGCAGGCAGTTGGAAATTACAGTGCTAACAAATGGAGTACAGAGCTTGATATCCATCAGCATCTATGTTTTACTGCAGGGTGAAACGTTTGTCAGAACAACGGAGGCAAATGATCCATGAAATCAAATCCTATTGTTTGAAGGCACATCACTGCATAGCAATCTCCCTAGTTATCTTATCTGCCAGTTAGTATCCTGTGGAAGACTTTGCTTGATTATTAGCCTGTAAATTATTAAACTGTCTTCAATTTCCTTGTTTTTCAGTAAAAGAATTTCAGATATTTATCCTGCATAAGATATTTTTAGATTAATGCCATTTTGAGTAATTTTATACATTTGTTCTGAAATATGGGCAGGCTAGATTACTAGTTGATGTATTTTTGTAACTATGTGTCTGGTTTTCCATCTTCTCTGACATTTCTGATGATCTTTCTTTTTATGTAATGACTATTTTTTCCTACGATAAATCAATCTTAAGTTGTTGCTATTCAGCTTTGTACTTTTACCCTGATCCTGGCGTATATTACAGGACAGGGATACTACTACTTAAACCTTCCAAAAAGACTTCCAAGGGGCTGCACCGGTGTTTACCACTCCACAGGATACAATTGACAAAACAGATGCATGGAGAAGGTTAGACTTTATCACTGTTAGCCAGACTGAAACTAACATTAATTGTTCACTCATATGAACAGAACATGAAATAACAGGATAGCACCACAGTGTGAGAGCACTGCCTCTAGATTGTTCCATAGTAAAAAAGGACTGGTGAACCAACATTACTGAATGGAAATAATGCAGTCAGGGTTCTTGGAATCTGGGTTGATAATTGGCTCTCATTTAGCCATTATGTAGTAGCAGTAATCAGAAAATCCTTCTGTTTAGCTCTACTAACATCTAAAGACATATTATCCTCATCAGAAGTTATCATCTCTCTTTATGCAGCATTAATTAGACCATTTATTGAATACAGCTCCCTTTCTGGATGTACCTTTCTAGACATAGTAAAACAGTGAAAAGGGCTCAGAATTTTCTAACCAAGAAGATTGCTTGTCTAAAGTCTCGGCACTAGCAGGAAAGACTTGAATCCCTATCATGTTACTTGGTTTCTTGTGCAGTGATATATGCCTTGTATTCTGCAGCATTAGCACCCCCCCCCGATTTCCTTGATCTCCTGTTTCTTTGCAAATCAAATATCTACGTTAATTCCAGTAATGGGGAGATAAATCTCCATTAGCACATAAATAAAAGGCACTGGAGCAACAAATTTGTTACTCAGGGCATATGCCATATCTGGAATAAAGCTCCGGCTGTAAATTTATAAAGTAAAATCCTAGCACCATTCAAATTGAACCTGGATGAATAGAAGGCAACACATAAATTTTCTCCTGGATTAGCTTGTTTGCCCTTCTAGATAAAAAGAGGTACAACACTTGGGTGGGTATTGGCAAGGTGTAAATGGTCTTGTGACTGAATTGTCTCGTATTTGCAAAGATCCTATGACCATGATCCTATGACTGTCTTTCTGCATTGTGCTGACTCCAAGACAAGAAGCGCATAGTGACATGTTGTTTATTAGAACTCACTAAGACATAAACCCCTTTTAAGGGTGACACAGGAGCTCTGGTTTAGTTCAGTAGCTGGCTTAAATTTACAGTATATACTGAAGTAGGCAAGCTCAAATTTAGAAATTCAGGATGAAATTTGACAGTTGATCATAAACTTTTATCCTTTGTGCTATGCTACAATGAATTCTCAATTTTTCCCAAACACCACTTCCTGCCACCAACGCAGACAGAAACAGATGGACACAGACACACACACACACACACACACACACACACACACACACACACACACACACACACACACACACACACACACACGTATCCAGACACAGACATGCACACATGCATGCACACATGTACACACATGCACACACACACACACACACACACACACACACACACACACACACACACACACACACACACACACACACACACACACACACACACACACACACACAAACACACATACAGTGACATACCTCTTACCTTTCCTTGAGTTGTCAGAATGTCCTAATGTCTCTTTATATTTTTTGTCCCTGACCTCATAAATTATGAATCCTTACAGTCAGTCAGTAATAGCGGACATTAGAGTTTCATTCTTATTATTGTTCATAATGTCCATCATGATAAGAAAGTCATTGCTCTATTAACTTTTTCAAAGAGTCCAGGTAATACTATAATGAGTCTCCCTGGTGCTGTTTGGTGTTCCTCTTGGCTTTGTCCTGAAGCCCGCCCTCCCCACACAGACACACTCCTGCTATTGCCTTTTGTATATACCCTGTCCCTCATAACTCACAGACTGCTGCAATCAATGCACCGTGTGACATAGTAGAGATTCCTACTTCTTATTATGTAAAATAACACTGGCTGAACTTCCTGATGTTATAAGAGCCTTTAAAGCATTATATGCATAGTACCTTAGTGTCTACTATCCCCCCAACACATGTTTTATGCTACAAAACTAAGGGACTTTAGGGCATGATGTTTGGACTTGTTATTAAGTTTTAATGTTTAAATTTATCCCTGGTGTCTAGCGTTCCTCTGTCCCTCAGTACTGCAAGATATACTTGTTAGTCTAGGGAATTGAAGAGGTATAACAGACCCCAAGCACATATACACATTCACATATGCATACATTCATGCGTATATATGCACACACACACACACACACACACACACACACACACACACACACACACACACACACACACACACACACACACACACACACACACAAAACCCAGGCAGACACATAGTCGGGGTCTATATCAGAACATCAAAGTTTTAAAACTTCGAATGTTCTAATATCGACCCATTTTGAGCGAATGCTAAAAATAGCGAAGCTGCAGAACATTGAATTCTTTCCTAGGGAATGAATTTGGTCGGCCGGTTCTGTGGCTTCACTATTTTTAGCGCTGTGGTGGAAATTTACGGGTTGGGTTCAGGTAAGTGTGTGATTGTGTGATTGTTAGGATTAGGGTGGGGGTTAGGTGAGTTAGGGTTTGGGGCGGCTTAAGTGAGTTAGGGTTAGGGCGCGGGTTAGGTGAATTAGGGTTAGGGGCGGATTAAGTGAGTTAGGGTTAGGGCACAGGTTAAGTGAGTGTGCTATAGTGACGGACCTTAGGGTTAGGGTTTGGGTTAAGGTAAGTGGATAGATAGTAGTGCCTGTATAGTTTAGTGTAGGGTTAGTTGTAGGATTATAAGTGTATGTGTGTATTGATGCTTTTTAGGTGTGCTTGTGTTGTGTGCATGTGTTTCGGAATAGCAAATTTTTTCCCAAGGAAAAAATGAGTTGTTCTGAATGTTCCATATTATGTGGTTTAGATATTTTAGGTTCGATGTAATATCATTCGCTATTTTCATCTTTCAATAATGTGATATAAATGCCATAGTCGTACAGGGTCTATATTAAATCAGCGAGTGCTTAAAAAAGCGAACGCTGATTTATCAACCCCCATGTAAGCGAAAGCTTACAATCCCGAACACTTGGAACAGTGATTTTTTTCCCCAAGGGAAAAAAAATTGCTGTTCCACCAAAAAAAAAAAAAAATCAATAAAACTAAAAACTTCAAAACATTACATAAACTGGGGGGCATCAACCCCCACACCCCCCGATGTGGGTGGCTGTGCCCTCCACACCCCTCTTAAATATACCAACTCCAAGATCACACTACAGTGATGAAAATGGCAAAGTAACGGAGGTGACCAAGTGATTTTGCTTATATGCTGTTTCACTATTTTGCTGTTTCTTGCTTTCAAGTTCGATTAAGACGCATTCGAATTGATTATATAATAGGAACCCATCACACAGACACTAACTTATGCAGCCCCACACATACACACATGCACACACACCTCAACACTACCTGTCTGTTAAGCTCCCCAACAATTACCCGTACTGCGATGGGTGATCCTGAGCTTTTGACTGTGATCATTAACATAAGTGGGTCTGCTAATTTACCAGGCTGAATGATTCTCTGAATCACCTAGCTGTGTAAATGACCTAACACAGACAGTTTTGAAAGACAGTAGTCTGTCTTATAAATTTGCCCCCCTTACTGGTGTTATTCAGGGGGTCAGTAAAGATATCATCAGCTACGAGAGTCAATGTTATTGGATAGTGATCTTTGAAACACATTATAACAAGTATTACAGGGCCTTTATAGAGAGTAAATGCCAGAGTTTATTTATTTATTTATTTATTGACATTTGTTAACCAGGTTAGTCTAGCTGGGCTACAAGCCCATTTTCAGTGGAGACCCGTTGGAAAAAGCTCCGGTTACAAAAACAGTTTACAGTATAATAAAAAGTCACACTCCAGGATAGTACAATTAAAAATACTGTAGGAGAAGTTTGCCTGTTATTAACCTACATACAACACTAAACAGGTTCAGATCAACCTTTCAGTTGATAAAACCAAGATGACACATGGTAGGTATTCTCCTCATGAATTTTCTTTGAATTAGCTTTAAATACCTAATGCCTGCCTGGCTAGTGACACAAAATGATAGATTATACTCTAAGATGAGTCATTCTCATCTTTTAAAACCCATGTGGATACCACTCACTCTTCCAATGGTAAGTGAGATGAGTGTCTGCAGAAGATACATGCTTTAGAACTGGTTGTTCAAAAATATAAGAAGTTACAATGGCAATGTTTATATTTTTCAGCTTTTATTGAGATGGGAATTGTACCAAGAGGTCTGTGGGTGACAAAAATGCCTACTTATGGCAATAAGTACCCAGACCTATTGAAGAAATGACAGGAGTTGAATTTGAAAACTAGTACTAAATATATGCTTCTAATGAATGAACATTTTCTAACAACTGAAAATTAACTTGTGGGTGAGATTAAAATATCTGAAGACAGTATTGTGAACTCTGATGAGCTTAATGCTTTGCTGCCTGAATATCAAAATATGCTCACTAGGTTGAGGGATTTTGAAAATACCTTAATCTCCATCAAATGAGGTAAAATCATTAAGGATGTGAATGATTTAAAAACGGACACATTTTTTTCATGGCCCTGGACTGAAAGATCCTCACGTAATCCTTCTAATAAATGATCAATATTTACTTCAGATATAGCAAATCCTAGTAGTTTTGCTATTTCTACTACTAGGGTTAATACGGTAGAAGATTGTGATGTCGATAACGTATCAAAGCACATAAGAGAAGCCGTGAGTGTATTAGACTCTTTTGCCACTGACTCTGTTGTGTCTTAGGCCACAGGTACTGTTAATTTGAACAGAATAAACTCGACTGCTGATAATTCTGCATCATGGAGCAACAGGAACATACAAGATAATGTAGAAGCTACTGAATCTAGTAGCAATTTTTTTTTTTAGAAACAACAAAAATACAGTTGAAGTTGCCTATACATATACAAGAGTCAATATGGTCCAAGAGCAGAGGAAGGACCTGCCAACGAGAATTGGCCCAGTAAACAGTTGTATCATTACAAAAGGGGCTTGGAACATCACTGAAGGTAGGACCGGTAACATGGTGCAAAAAAAAAAAAATAGCCAGACTATAGTTAATTTATCTAAGGTTTGTCTTCATACTGCTGAACTTAAACTCCTAGATAAAGGATTATCATTTATCCCTTCTATTATAGGTTCATAGGTGTGCACTAGGCTAATGGTGCTGGAGCCTTTACAAGCCTAGCCCATAGGATTACCCTGGCATCATGCCACCCGGCCTTAGTTCCCAGTGCCTCTGTTGAATAAAGCCATTGGAGGGATCCCTGGGGTGAATTTTATATTTTTGACTGGTTACAAAGTTCTTCAAAAATCACTCAGAAGTCACTAAAAACGTTTTTAGTGACTTCTGAGTGATTTTTGTGAATTTTATATTTCCCATCCACTCATCAAGATTTCTCTTGATGAGGGCCAGTGAGGTGCTCTGCTTCACATGTATGGGAAGTCTATTCCATAGCATGGACAGTCTCTGGGTTATGAACCTGTCCCTCCAGCATGTTCTGTTCATTGTGGTAATGAGGTTGAGGTCTCTGGAGTGTGTGGTGTGGAGGGATTGAGGTTTGTTTAGATGTAGCATTTCTAACAGAGCTGGGTCAGAAATGGCTTTGTAAGTCAAGCAGAGATCGCCTCTAAGTAGGTGATATGAGACAGGGAATAGTTGGAGTTTTTTTAGTCTGTCCATATAGGACAAATGTTTAAGGCATAGGATCCTCTTTGTGAGGTACTTTTGTGGCCTCTCCAGTTGTTGCAGGGGGCATTGTACTTAGTGATTGGCCAAATGAACGAAGAGTAGAGGGAGACAATGACCTCTTTCTTCCTGGATGCAAAACCCTTAGTAATGAGATGTGCCACATAGAAGGACTTTCTGACCACAGTGGCAATGTGGTGGTCAAAATAGAGGCTGTTGTTAACTTGTGTTCCCAGATCTCTTATAACGCCTTCTGCGATTGATGGGAAGCTTAATGATTGTTTAACTGAACTACGTTTGTTTACTAGAAATTTTATGTTTTAGAACTGTACTTCTGAGTTGAATCCAGATTTTAAATGAAGTAGTATGTTTATAACTAATAGCTCAACCACTGCTGCAGCTTTTCTTAAGATGTGTGAGAATGATTTTTATGATTTACTTTTTAAAGGTAAATATGACAATTGCTATAACTTAGAAGAAGAGGAAAGGAAGGCGCTATTTAATTTATGTAGAAGGACTGATATAGTAATTAAGCCAGGCGAAAAAGGAGGTAAAGTAGTTATAATGGATACTGAAAATAAAGAACCGATTTCTGATGGATGAACATACATTTAGGGTTGTTAATAACATAGATGTGAATAACATGATCTATAGATTTGTCTATTTTATATGATCAGTTAATGTAACTAATGATAACTCCAGAGCTGTATAATTATTTATATACTGAACAAATAGTGTGTCCAGTTATTTATGGCCTTCCAAAAATTCATAAAGAGCTATATTGCCCCATGTGTGACCGATAGTCCCTGGAGGACAATGGGTTACTACAGCTATTTCCAAATATCTTGATCAACAGCTGAAACCATCATTAAAATATAGCAATAGTTATATTAAGGACACACATGCTTTTTTAACTGCTTTAGGACTATTTTTGCAGGCTAACTCTTGTAATGATGTTATTTTGGTGACAATGGATATTAGGTCATTGTTCACCATGATCCCCAATAATATTGGGGTATGATATGTGAGAGTTTTCAGTTAAGCATAGTAACTATATGCAAAATAAAGTTATTCTGATTAGCTTACTACTGGAATTGGTTTTAGAGAATAATGTTTTTATGTTCAATGATGTTATTTGTCATCAAATTTTAGGAGTAGCAATGGGTACCCCATTGGCAAACAGCTATGCTAACCTTGTACTAGCTAGATGGAAGGAATTATATGTTTATAATTCAGTGATGTGTGGTTTTAAGAATAGTAAATTATTGATTTATAAACATGTTGTGGATGATGTCATACTCCTCTGGTCAGGAGATAGTGATGCCCTTGAAATGTTTGTTAAGGAATTACATGACATTACCAGTTTTCTTCAGTTTGATCTGAATTATCCATCCAAGGGAGTAAATTTCCTTGATGTTAACTTATTTAAGGATGACAGTGTGTTGCACACTACCATACACAGAAAGAATGTCCAAATGACTAGGTACGTTCATAATAGCAGTATGCATCCTAGGCATATATATATAAAGGTATTATAAACAGTCAATTATTATGTGCAAGTAGACTTAATACAACTGATTATGCTTTTAAAACTGAAGATGAATATATGGTTAAAGATTTTCTCTCTAGGGGGTATAGTACATCCCTAGTTGATGAGAATGTACAATATATGCATTTGGAACGTGAGAGGATAGCTTGCCCTTACCTTTTAACTAATGTTACTTTAAATGAAAGGGGTAATAAGAAGCTTATAGCCTTGGCTATGTGATGCGATATAAAGATAAAGTACATTATAGAGAGGAACTGGTTCATCTTGCAGTTGGATAATGAGATAAAAAAGGTTATAGGAGAAAAACTGCAATTTGTATAAAAAAGGGAGAAAAATCTCAAACAGCTCTTATGCTATAAAGAAATATATAATAAGCAACAAAGAATTCAAGTTTCAAAGAAAAATACTATATCATGTTATAATTGTGCTTATTGTAAATATATTAATACCGGTGCAGAATTTGAACATCCTATTTCAAAAAATAAATTTATATTTAGCACTTTTGCTACTTGCACTACTTTGAATGTTGTCTGTTTTGTGAATTGTGTGAGCTGCACCAGTTTTTATATAGGTAAGACAAACTGTAAGTTTAAAGAAAGGATAGCTTCTCACCTCTCTGAAATACATAGAGGGATAGAGACTAATGCTTTATCTAAGGATATTTTAGATAAAGGTAGTGATCATATATTTAAATTTAGTGTATTACAAAGGGTGTATTTAAATAAAAGAGGAGGTGACATTGTAACTAAAACTGAAACTGCTGAGTACAAGTGGATTCATTTTTTTCAGAGCTGATGTGCCACCGGGCTCAGTAAGGTTAACAGTATAAAACCTATATTAAAAATGAAACATTCTTGCATTTAGAATTTTTGAGCTTTTATGTTATTAAAGGGTTAATTTTATAACTGCTTTGATTTGCAGGCTAGAACTATTTAAGTGCTGAACTGAATGGTCTTTTTATTGCATTGAGAATGTGTTTTCTTACTTTATTCAGTAAATAAATTATTATAGACGTAATTGAGTCGGTTTCTTTGCTTAACTGGACAAATGTGCTTAACAATCCAGTGCTTTTCAGCCACAATACAGGACAGAGATAACACAAAATAAAGCAACACTGCCATTAAGAGGTACCATCAAGAGTATCACATAACAAAAAACATCATGATTATGATACTTGACACAAATACAAAATGACAGACAAATAGAAAGATAACATTCACCTTGGAACAGTAGCCACATTAGAGTTACTAGCTGAACTTATTACAATGCAGAATGCACTATGGTAAGCTAGGAGTGAATGTCAGTATATGGAATCATTACAGTGCAGAATGTGGTATGGTAATTCAGAAGTGAATGTTAGTGTATGGAATCATTACAATGCAGAATGTGTTATAGTAAGCTAGGAGTGAATGTTAGTGTGTGGAATCATTATAATGCAGAATACAGCATGTTAAGCTAGGAGTGAGCAATAGTGTATGGAATCATTACAATGCAGAATGCATTATAGTAAGCTAGGCGTGAATGTTAGTGTGTGGAATCATTATAATGCAGAATTTTCAGTTAGGTGTGAATGTTAGTGTATGGAATCATTACAATGCAGAATGCATTATGGTAAGCTAGGAGTGAATGTTAGTGTATGGAATCATTACAATGCAGAATGCATTATGGTAAGCTAGGAGTGAATGTTAGTGTATGGAATCATTACAGTGCAGAATGCAGTATGGTAAGCTAGGAGTGAATGTTAGTGTATGGAATCATTACAATGCAGAATGCAGCATGGTAAGCTAGGAGTGAATGTTAGTGTATGGAATCATTACAATGCAGAATGCACTATGGTAAGCTAGGAGTGAATGTTAGTGTATGGAATCATTACAATGCAGAATGCAGTATGGTAAGCCAGGAGTGAATGTTAGTGTATGAAATCATTACAGTGCAGAATGCAGTATGGTAAGCTAGGAGTGAATGTTAGTGTATGGAATCATTACAATGCAGAATGCATTATGGTAAGCTAGGAGTGAATGTTAGTGTATGGTGTGATAAACTGAGATGCTACCAGCCCAGCTAGCTGGAATTTTGTAAAATAATTATATGTCACTTGAAAATATTAATATGATTTATATAGAAATGTGACACTGCTAGCCCAGCTCGCTGGAATTTTGTAAATAATTCTATGTCATTTGTGAAGAGTAATATGATTTGTATGCTTGTCCTACAAATGTAAGAAAACTGTATCTTATGTGCTGAGCTTCAAGAATGTAACCACAGTGTACCCTGTTGGAAAAGGGCAGAGTTAACTTGCAAAACTCTAAGAAAATAAGTTGACAAGTAAAGAGTTTTACGATTGTGTTTACCACAGCTAGAAGCCAGAATGTCTGCAGCTAGAATTTCTTTCTATTTTCTGGAAACAGAAATAATTACAGGTTTCAAAGGTAAAAGTATGTAACTATTTTATGACTGGAAATATAGGCAGCAGAGAGACTGAGGCGTCTAGAGATTGAAGAAAATGAGAAACTGCTATGCCTGTAAGCTGTGGAGAAGGAGAGGCAGAGGCAACATGAAAAGAAGATACTGACTCTTCGCCAGAGTGATGGAGGTAATGGTGAAGGGAGTAAACGAACCACAAAAGCAAGAAAGGTCAGTAAATTTCTTCAACAATTTACAGAGGGGGATAATTTTGATAGTTTCAATGATATGTTTGAGAGGGTATGTAAACAGTATGATGTTGACCAAGGGCTCTGGGTATGGTTCCTGACCACCTTACTCCATGGTAAAGCTATAACTGCTCTTTCCAAACTGATAATGACTGCTTAAATTATAATGTTGTAAAGAACTGTTTGCTACAATTTTTTTAAGTTAACACCTGAAACTTATAGGAAAAAGTTTCATGAGCATAGATGCAAGGCAGATGAAACTGTGTCTGAATATGTTGCTGAACTTAGCAGTTATTTTCATAGGTGGGTGAGTGGATGTCAGGTCACCACTTCTGAAGGGCTGGCAGACCTTTTTGTGAGGGAATAAGCCCTAAGCACTTTGCCTGAAGACATAAGAATCTGGTTAGCTGATAGATGCCTTACTGTAGTTGAGTTGGGGAAGAAGGGAGACCTATACCTAGCAAGCAGGGCATCCCTGCATGGGAAAGGGACACCCAGTGCTGCTCATGGGTCTAAGGGAACCCATGGCGGGCAGTCCAGACTACACCAACAGAATCCATCAGTAGCAGGGGAAGCCACTAGTCCAGGTACATGTCCGGGACCTAGGGTAAAATGTTTTAAATGCAACGAGTGGGGCCATGTAGCATATAGATGTCCATGGAGGCAAGGTGGGGAACAAAAGTTGGGACAGCCAATAAGTGGGAATGACAAAATGCCAACAGTTGGTTGTCTTGAGACAAGCAAGGGTACCAAACTCCCACCCGGCAGATGTCCTGATAGGGAATGATTTTGATAATGCAGTACCATGTGTTCATGCAGTTACATGCAGTCAGGTTTGGAGACAAGCTTGTGGGTCTGGTAGCCTGGGGAAGACCCAGACAGACCACACACTTGCAGCCAGGACTGGTGAGGTGGTTACTTCAGGGAGGGATCTACCCTGTAGCAGTGAGACTGAAGGTGAGCTACAGCTGCTTGTTGGTACTGGTGTTCCCTTGGACAGAGTGACTGCAAGGGCAGAGGTGAGTAGTAGTACCCAGGATGACAGTGAGGCACCACTGTCAGAGGATGCCAGACTTCTTGTGGAAGAGGAGCTGGGAAGGGTTACAAAGAGAGAGTTGAGTCAGGCTCAATTCTCAGACCCTACATTACAAGGCCTGAGAGAGGTAGCTAGTGAGGCACCTGATTATCAAAGGAAGGGGGAATCTGTATACTGGGACAAAGGGTTACTGTATAGAGAGTGGACCCCTGAGGGAGGGATAGAGGATGAGAGAATACAGTAGTTGGTAGTGCATAGAGCCTATCATCTGGAACATCTAGCCATAGGCCATCATATTCCCTTTGGAGGTCATATGGGCATAACACATACAAAGAGACATATTATGCAGAACTCCTATTGGCCTGGGATTTCCAGAGATGTAACAGGGTACTGCAGGACCTGTGAGCAGTGCCAAAAGGTAGCAAGGCAGGAGACAGTATGAAAGCTTCTTTGATGCCTTTGCCTGTGATTGAAGAGCCATTTGAGAGGATAGCTATGGATATTGTGGGGCCTTTGAGTACTCCAAGTTCCACAGGGAAAATGTATATCCTAGTGGTAGTAGATTATGCTACCAGATACCCTGAGGCAGTGGCTCTGTCCTCCATGGAGGCAGAAAAGGTGGCAAATGCTTTTTTGAGATTTTCAGAAGAGTAGGTTTCCCAAAAAAATACTGACTGACAGAGGTGCCAGTTTCATGTCAGACCTGCTGGCTTGTCTGTGGAAGTTCTGTGGGGTGAAGCACCTAAAGACAACCCCCTACCATCCCCAGACTAATGGTCTTGTTGAGAGGTTAAACTCCACACTCAAGACCATGCTATGGGCATTTGCAGACCAGTTTAGGAGGAGTGGGACAAATATTTGCACCATCTGTTGTTTGTTTACAGAGAGGTGCCCCAAGAATCCACAGGTTTTTACCCTTTGAGTTGTTGCATGGGCATAGGGTGAGGGGAACCTCTAGATTTAATTTGAGATGCATGGGATTGTGAGTGTGAATCCCACAAGGAGTCTGTTATGGCATATGTCCTAATCCTCTGGACAAGGCTCAGGGAACTCATGGGCTTAGCCCAGGAGAACCTGGCAGAAGCCCAACAACAGAAAAAGGTCTGGTATGACAGGAATGCTCGAGCTAGAGAGTATGCTGTAGGGCAGCAGGTTATGGTTCTCCTTCCTGTCAGACACAACAGGCTGCAAGCAGCTTGGGAGGGACTCTACAAGGTGGTAAGGAAGGTCAGTGATGTTAACTACATGGTAGAACTACTAGGCAGGAGCACAAATTGTACCATGTTAACATGAGGAAACCTTACCATGATAGGGAGGCCCTTGTGCTGAGTATTTGCAGTCGGTCGCAGGAGGAGTCTGAGGTAGATCTGGTGACTGATCTCTCCTCAGTGAGGCTCGGACTGACACCTCAGTGGAAGGGGTGTCAATGTCCCAGCAGCTATCGCCTACCCAGGTTCATGAAATCCAAGCAGTGTTACAGGCATTTGGGGAGATGGTGAAGCACCATGTGGATACAGGACCCCAAAGGCCTATTAAGCAGGCTGCTTATAGGGTGCCTGAGAGAGTGAAGCAGACTCTGAGGGAGGAGATACAGGAAATGTTGGCACTAGGGGTAATCCAGGAGTCCAGCAGTACCTGGGCCTCCCCAGTGGTGCTGGTACCAAAGAAGGATGGCAGCGCCAGGTTCTGTGTGGACTACAGGAAATTAAATAGTCACACAGAGTCAGTTGCTTACCCCATGCCTAGGATAGATTAAGCCCTAGAGCAGCTGGGTGGGGCTAAGTATCTTACCACCACTGATCTTACTAAGGGTTACTGGCAGGTACCCTTGACTCCCAGTGCTTGAGAGAAATCAGCCTTTGTGACTCCTTTTGGCTTGTATGAGTTCCAAAAGATGCTCTTTGAGATTAAAAATGCCCTAACAACTTTCCAGAGGCTGGTAGATCATATCCTAGCAGTAGCAGGAGATTTTTCCCTTGCTTACCTAGATGATATTGCCATCTACAGTCATTCCTGGCAAGAGCACCTTCAGCATGTCAAGGAGGTGCTGGCCAGACTACAGAGGGCAAGGTTGACCAGTAAGCCCAGCTAATGTCAGGTGGGTATGGCAGAGGTCTCCTACCTGGGACATAGAGTGGGGAGTGGTAAGATCAGGGCAGAACCTGCAAAGTGGAAGCCATTCAGGCATGGTCTGCACCTGTTACCAAAAAGCAGGTGAGGGCATTTTTACAGACAGCAGGGTACTACAGAAATTTGTCCCCAATTATAGTACCATAGTTGCTCCCCTCACAGATCTGACAAGGAAAAACAGGCCAGATAAAGTAGTGTGGACCCTAGCATGTGACAGGCATTCCAGAAGCTTAAAGGAGCTTTGGGAGGACCCCCTGTGTTAACCAGTCCAGATTACAGCAAATCATTCATTGTGCAGGTGGATGCTTTGACCCATGCAGTGGTGGCTGTACTTAGTCAGATTTCTTCAGTGGGAGAAGAACACCCAGTCATTTATCTCAGTTGTAGGCTCCAACCCAGGGAGGAATGCTATGCAGCTGTAGAAAAGGAATGTCTAGCCATAGTGTGGGCACTGCAGAAACTTCAGCCTTATCTACATGGAAGAAAATTCACGGTAGTTACAGACCACAATCCCCTAACACAGCTACATTGAGCCAGCCAGAAAAATGCCAAGTTACTAAGGTGGAGCCTAGGGTTGCAAGCTTATAATATGACAGTGCAGCAACGCAGTGGGGTTAGCAATGCCAAGGCAGATGGGCTCTCAAGACAGGGACTGTGGTAAGGTATTCTGAGATAGGGTCAACCCTCTCAAGCAATGTTTCTCAAGGGCATAACTCTCAACTGCACAGAATTTTGCAGAATGTCAGAATGTCTAGATTTTTGCCTCATAGTTTTGGTCTGTTCCTCATAAAATTTGTGGTTTTCTGGCAAATCACTGAGGACTGAAGTCACTAAATACTGATATATATATTTGAATTTCAGAGCTCATATGCTTCAAAAAATGCATGCTATTGCAGATCTTGTTATTTTAGCAACGTTTTACATTTATAAGAGCAATATTTAAAATCCATCACTATTTTTCGGCCTTTGTTGCCACATTATTTTAGTTTCTTCCAAATATTTTGCATTAAGAGGTTGAGAGGTATGCTCAAGGGTCACTTGAAAAACTAGCTTGAGTTCTTGTTGGAGGGAGAAATAAAGCGGAATGCTGCCAGCCCAGCTAGCTGGAATTTTGTAAAGAATTATGTCACTTGAAAATGCTAATATGATTTATATAGAAATGTGACACTGCCTGCCCAGCTAGCTGGAATTCTGTAAATAATTCTATGTCATTTGTGAATAGTAGTATGATTTGTATGCTTGTCCTACAAATTTAAGAAAACTGTATCTTATGTGCTGAGCTTCAAGACTGTAACCACAGTGTACCCTACTGGAAAAGAACAGAGTTAAACTGCAAAACTCTAAGAAAATAAGTTGACAAGTAAAGAGTTTTATGATTGTGTTTACCACAGCTAGAAGGCAGAATGCAGCTAGAAATTCTTTCTATTATATGGAAACAGAAATAATTACAGGCTTCAAAGTTAAAACTGTGTAACTGTTTTACGACTTCCAGTTCCATACAAGCTTCTAACAGATAAGTATTTTTGACACAGGGGTGCTAACTTTTAAGTTTCTGTTATCCTGGAAACTAAAGGCAGATGTGACAAGAATGATGTAATCTGAGATAACCCAGCAGAAATGTTTGATAGTAATTTAAGAACTATCTCAGAGAGTGAGTTGAGGCATTTTGTATTTGTCTTGGATCTGAACACATCCATCTTCAGCACTTCTCATCTACATTTGCCTGGCTCTGTAAGTAAGACTTAGATTACAGTTATTTCTCTTAGAAATAGATAAGAACTTAGTAAGATTAGTTTAGATATTTTCTGTATTTATGCGAGACTGCCCTGCAATGTTGTTTTAAAATATTTCCTGTGATTCTGAACTCTGTTGTCACTGTGTTGAGTTATTGAGAATTATCTTGTTCCTTTATTATTTATTATTAAATATATTTAAACCTTTAAATTGTGGCTGGTTTGTTTAGAGATATTTAAGCTCTTAGAGTACTTGCATATGTAGTTGGTGACACTGTACAGGCCACTCTTAAATAGCTGTGAAAATGTGGTCACACTTACCATTTGGATAACAGTAACATTATACAGTAGAGTTAGTCACCCTTTGCTAAGAGCCTTAAAGTAGCTGATAAGGGTAGTTGGTGGCAGTGATTACTACTTTATAGTCTGGGTGGAAGGGGCATAGCTAGTTAACCTGTTCTAGCCTTCCCCAGGAGCGCCTGTGTGTTTGTATATAAGTCAAATCTCAAAGTGTGTGTGTGTGTGTGTGTGTGTGTGTGTGTGTGTGTGTGTGTGTGTGTGTGTCAAGCTACTTGGGCAGGGATATGAAGCACTGGTTAGACAGAGAGGGTGCTGCAGGTTTTGGCTTGACCACTCGGCTGAGATATTAACCCTTTAGTTGTGCCAATGGGGAGTGTTATTGGGGATCTGGAGAGAGAGGGAGAAACCAGCCCCAGATAGACTGTGATCTCTGTGTGCTCTTAAGGAAAATTGTACATTACTGTGAGTGTGTATTTGTCATCCTCCCAATGTGCACATCCCTCACTGGTGCTAGTGGTGAGGATAGAGGTTCATTGATTACTGGGCTAGTGCTAGGTCATCACATGTGGAATCATTACAATACAGAATGCACTATGGCA
>NC_056729.1:789840057-789972557 GCF_019279795.1 Protopterus annectens
CCAAGGCTGCAATCAGGTCTGCTTTAGTCAGGTTTCCATGCACCAGTCCCCTAGCCTGGCACATCTCCGCCAGCTGGCTCCTTGTCAGCTTTCAATACTCCTCTGCTGACATGCTGCCTGCTCACCCTGACTAACACTAAGCTAACAAAAGAAATAAAACAATTGTGATCTGAACTCTGAGTATACACTGTGTGGCTGTTTTAGAGTACAAAACACTTTTAGAGATCACTGTACATAAGCTACAGGAATTCAGTCTACCCACACCACTACAAGCCAATTAGAGTGTGAAGTAGATCCCACCACTGCCAAACACTTGTGACGACCGTGCCCTGGCCCAGCAATCAAAGAGCCTCAATCCTCACCACTAACACCAGGGAGGTCGTCTCATAGAAGAGAGGAAAGGATAACTAATACACACAGTAAAGTACAATTTCCCTTAAATGCACACAGAGATCGCAGTCAATCTGGGGCTGGTTGCTCCCTTGCTCACCAGGTCCCCAATAAGACTCCCCACTGGCACAGCTATAGGGTCCAGGTCTCAGCCTAACTGAGCAAGCTAAAACCACCAGTACCCTCTCTGTCCAACCAGTGCTTCATGTCCCTGCCCAAGTAGCTGACCCAAAACACACACACTTTGAGATAAGTATTTATACAACTTCACAGATACTCCTGAGAAAGGCTGACACAGATTCTCCAGCTGTACCCCTTTACCCTGACCATACGGCAGTAATCCCTTCCACCACCCAGCTAATAATATCAGCTACTAAAAGGCCCTTAAAAGGGTGTCCAATTATTACTGTGCAATATTATTATCCAATGGTAATGTGACTATACAGTCTAAGGCTTACTGGAAGGGCTTAGACAGTAAATTCTATAAATATATAATGTACTCTAAAGTATAATTTATTTCCACATAAACCAGCCACAGTAGAAGGTTTTAAAAATATTTAATAATAAATAATTAAAACACAAGACAAAACTACTACACCACAGAGATATCTAAGAATTCAGAGATCACACAGAAACTTAAAATAATACAGTAGGACAGGTCTGATTTCAAAGAAAAATACCTAATTAATCTTTACTAGCTTTAACTATTCCTACAAGATATCACAGTGCTAGAAACTTACATGTGAGCTTGGACAGAATGCTGAGTTAGATATCCAAGATTAAAATGCTCCTAGTCTATTGTGAGAAATAGTATTTAAACATTACTAACAAATATGTCTGCTGGGTCCCTCCCAAATTACATCATGTTGACACTTAGGTTTTCCCAGGCAAACAAACTGCATTATTTAGCAATCTAACATCTGCTCAGAGACTTACAATGATAAAAGACATTTCACATGTATACTCTAACAGAAACCAGAGCAATAAAGCACTATCCATATGTAAATTCTGGTCATAAACTTTAGCCTTAAAACAATGGGCATGAAACCTTCATCCAGACTCACTGGAACCGAATTCTAACATGAAAGGGTCACAACATGCTTCACTGGACCAGTAGAGTGTAATGTTGTCACATATTTTGCAGCTCCACATTTCACAGTATTCTTTTACACTCAAGAAAACATGCTGTATTTTATATGTATTTACAAATGCCAGAATTATATACCAAATTCTATTTGACTAGGCTGTCAGCCTTCGCCCATCTCTTCCCAATCGTCACATGGTCTATTACCATACATTTATTATTTGGTACATGTGTAGCCATCACTGTGAATGTTGCTTCTGTGCTGGGCTAATGTCATGCACAACATTTACTTTAAATCTTTGTATTAAAATTTTATACATATTGCAGAAAATTTTGTTTTGTTTTGTAACTTGGTATGACATTCTTGGGGAGCTTTTCTCTCCAGAACCACTGAGCAATTGGGCTTCAGCCTAGTAACATCTAAGCAGTTAAATAGTCTATATGAAATAATATTTATTTTTATTTTTACATGTGTTGATTTACACATATAATTATGACAAAATAATCTCAGCTTATTCTGATTATATTTATCCTACATACTTGACTTTATGCATTTTTTCATGTCCTGTGAAACATTCTGTCACAAATGCTTCATCACATACTACTGTCAGTACTCTCACCATCTGACTACTCATTGCTTCCCTCTTTTTCACTTCTCTGCCCATTGCATAGCATACTTTCACTGCATTTCCTATGTAAAAGCAAATACCCATCCTCTCTTTAGCCTTATGAACAACTATTTATCTGGAGTGTATCACAGTAACAGGAATCTCTGTTTGA
Source organism: Protopterus annectens (assembly GCF_019279795.1). NCBI lineage: Eukaryota > Metazoa > Chordata > Ceratodontiformes > Protopteridae > Protopterus > Protopterus annectens. Next base: position 789,842,312 of record NC_056729.1, read on the forward strand.
AATGGTCCCCTTGCTGTCTTCTTGTGTGAATGACTCCCCTCATTGTGTTACACTAATTTTGCTGTATCACGTCGTTGATGTTATATTCTCCTTTTATATGTGTCACATTGGTGATGTTTTATTGCCTAGTGTATTTTGTTTACTGTTTTCAGAGTTTTTCTACCTCAGCCTATACTGAAAATGGTCATCCACAGCTGTATATTCCCTGATGTCAAAACACGCACACCATCACATAAGTAGAAAATACAGAAATACAATGCACTAATAGACATTGAGAGGATAGTGTGCTAGTGAACACAGCGACCGATCACATATTGTATTTATGCAGGTGCTGTTAATAACACAATATGTGCAGTAGCATATACATTAAGCTTCAAATGGGACTGTCAGACCTGTAACAGTTGTGTGTGGTAGGAGGAGACATTCAAAGTCACTGTACATTGTGTATGTAGGCGACCATACACAATGTATGAAACCGGTGTTTAAAATGCAACAGTAAGATCTTTAATAAAAGAAGTAGTCTGGCAGAAGTTAATTCTACAAGAAAGTCTGAGGCCAGCACCTTATTCAAGATCAGCTGCGAATGGTTAGCTGTGCTGACAGCAGAACTTTTTAGTGACTAAGTTGGATTCCATCTATTAGGTAACTGTAGTTGATCAACACACAACATTTGCTCTGGATTTTAAATCTGGAACTGAGATGGTTTTAAAATTCTTAAGGATGCTGATCTCTGATTAGAATGGCTAGGTAATATACATAGCAATGTATTTATTTATTGACATTTGTTGACCGGGAAAGTCCACTGAGTCAGAAAACCATTTTCAGTGGAGGCCTGGGGTGAAAAGCTCCAAAATGAGTAAAGCAACAACTTATAGTATATATGGAACAGGTACTTGTCCAGGGTGCAGAAGAGGTCTGTGTTACAAAAAAATATAGCTTATCAATCTTTTAGCTTCTCAATCTTTTCATGCCATGATTATTCTAGAAATCACAGTTAAAAAAGAGCAACTTTGCTTTATTTTCACATTTGTTATTTCACATTTTCCAAGTTGAGGCTCCCTTGGCTTGAGCTCGTTTGGTAAACTGTCATGAACAACATGTTTTTGAAGATGTGTTTTTGGAAGAAGTGTCCTAGTACCATGATCAGAATACAGAGTAAACAGTATGCTATTTCTTTCAGTATATGATGTTTTGCATATTTCCTAACTGAAGTTGTTCACATCTGTAGCAGTACTATTCAGACTAAGGGAGAACATTGCAACAGGAAGTAACACATTAAACTGGATGATGGAAGTACCATATTAAAAATAATGGCATTTTTCTAAACTTTGTGAGATTTTGCTACTCAGATGAAGTTAAACATATGTTAATAGTCTTAATGGCCTGAAATCACACTTCTGAGTTTGGCTGCATTTATTTACAAAGGGTTTTACTAATAGAAGTACTTAACTGTAATTTGGGAGGTGAAGCCAAAATGCTAATTGAGATGTGAAATCACATTCCAAGTGTATGTTAGCCTGTTCATGAGTACAAACCCCACCAAGTATTAGGATAACTGAATTATGTAATGGGTAGGGATTCTGAAAAGGAGGCTGTCAAAAATAAATGGTACAACTCTATACCTTCATATGTTAGCAATGATTTAAATCATTAACTCATTCGGTTTGCTTCACAGCCTTCCATTAACTCCAGAAGGTACTGGGAAGGCAAAACTCTGCTCCAGTTTACTTGCTTTTATCTCTGTGCAGTGACCACAGTGATATACCTCCAACTCTAATGTAGACTAGTGGCCAGTGTACATTATCTAATGTATTCTGCCTACAGTACATTTCACTGGACTCATCTTAGGTAGAAATGAAGTTTGTTAGACACCATCTTTCTTTCTATGACCATTCTTCATCCTGGCCTAAAACAGCATTCTGTTGGTCTGCAGTTTCCATACAAACTAAATACCAAATGGTTAAAGTTAGTCTGATGGAATTATAAACACAAACAACTTATTAACATTTGATAGTCTATTTAGCCCATTATATAGACACATATCTATATATATGTATATATATATATATATATATATATATATATATATATATATATATATACATACAGCTGTATATCTATACACACACACACATGCACAAACACACACACACATACACACACACGCACACACATACACAAACAGGCATACTTGAAAACCAAAAGGAGTGAATTTTCATTTCCGTATGCTAGTAGCTTGGTAGATGTGCACAAAGGTAGATGTTGTACTACAAATTTTTTTTCTCTTCTTTCAGATGAAATCAAAACCTAAGAAACTACCAAATATGTTTAAAATGCCATCAAGGAACATATTCTTACAGAATGAGCTAAAAGTGCTTCTGTGACAATACTTGACAATAGTTAATACCACTCAACAGCATGAATATAATGTCTGCCTTCGTTTAATTTGATCTACTTTGATTATATTTGATTACTATTGTACTTAGAAATGGATCAATGGAAACTCTCTGTACTAAATTCTGTATGTAATTATCCCTAAGGATTTTTTTTTTGTGTGCAACTGTTTCTATTATAATATACTTTCTTTCTGATCTATAAGCCTGGGTCATGACTGAAAAGGCTCAACAGACCAGCTCACATGGCAAGTCATTAAATAGAAACAAAGAGACACCCAATCTCACATATCTGGGATATGGGAGAATGTTCCCTACATCTGGAAAGATACTGATTTACACTTTAGGGTTATGGGTAAGATGGAACAATGATGGAACATCTACAGAAACTCAAGGGGTGCAAGGCAGAGAAAAAATTACTCTGGATAGTATACCAATCTGTTGTAGAATCCACACACATACACACACACACACACACACACACACACACACACACACACACACACACACACACACACACACACACACACACACAATTTGAAAAACTATAATTTCACCTATGGGATACTTTGGAATGTGGGAGGAAACCTGAGCACCCAGCAAAAACTCCCAATAGTCACAAGGAGTCACACAGACTCTGTGAAGTAAGGCACTCAGCTGAAAAACAAACTGAAAAAGCAAGTGCTGTAGGGCAGCAGTTCTACATACTACATCACTGTGGTACCTTAGAGATGTGGATGAGATTTGATAATGAGAAACTGTGTTTCATTTTTGTCTGATATTATTTATGATTTGGCATGATAATACTTGTTGGTCTCCAAGCTGCTTTAGCTGTTCAGTTTAGAAATGGTTGTTATTTGTTGTTGATATCTGCATACTAGTCTACATAGGTTGCAGTAAGGATGAATACAGTTTACCAGTTTGCTTATTTAGTGACTGTTTATATCAAAGCCTGTATATCTACAACTGACCAGAACTTAGTCCATACGAAATATATCTATTTCATAACCTGCCTGTGTGTAAACATTCTTGTGAGTGCACATCTGACACTGTGCCAAATATGCTTCCCTGGCAAATAAATTATACGCCAAATCAATCAATAAATAAGAAAAAAATGTGCCTTCAGATTTGGTTATAGTAGAGTGGAGTGGGTCTATATTTGTACTAGTGTTCCACTCAACTGGTCAATCCTTACTGAATGGGTGTCCATAGTCCATAGCTAATTACTAGGCTAGCTGCTTTAATGGGCCATGCTAAGCCTAGCCAATTTCCCTTCCAAAGGTATGAATCAAACACTATACCTTATGTCTGTGAGTCAGATAACTTAACCATTATACCAACCCCCAAGGTCATTTATATAGTGTGCAATTAATCCAACCAAATAATGGATGCAAATATTTTCTCTTTGTATGCTTATTTAATTATTTTGATGTTACACACTTTATAAATAAAAACATTTATGTATTATCTATAGTTCATGAAATATGGGACACCAAGTTGCGGTTAGTGAATCACAATACAAATGCTTTTTGAGTCCTTAGCTTACTTAATGGTAGCTTCCCAAAGGACCTGTAGGGTAATGTAATGTGCACAATGTTGTAATGGCAGAGAAACAACCAGATCTTTCTGCAGACCAACATTGGCCTGTTTTGCTTTTCTTTTTCCTTACTAATTCAAATTTTAAGTTATTTAAATGCCTATTAGTTAAGCACTATTCTAACACATAAGCATATGTGATAACACAAACCATCACAGTGTAAGATGCAAACCAACATTATACAATTATAAGAAATAGACTGTCGCTAATTTTCAAATGTGAGGCCAAAAAGATAAGTTTTGAGTGAGTGCTTGAAACAACCTAATGAATATTATTTGTCTCCTTGACTTTCTAAGACTAGTTCTGGTTCCTATCTGTCACTCTGGGACCAAACACCTAGGTGTGCTGACGTACCACTGTGGATTGTCTACACTGCTCTAGATTTAAAGTGACAAGCAAGGTCACTGCAGCTACAGGAGAGTGAGGATGGGAGGTCATGGCGATCAGTGCAGCATCATTTCTAGAAAGCACTGAACTAGTTACCTCTTGTTTTGTTCATATGAACAGATATATCGTGATAGAAAGCTATGACATGGTCCAGCGTTCTTCACTGTCCTGTCTTCTCTTGGGTCCAGTACCATGTGTTTCTATTCCAAGGACATAGAGCCATCCTTTTGGAATGGAGTCATTGTTACCCTAGATAGTGGCCTAACATTAAGGTTTGTTCCCAGGCCTGATCATCAGTGTCAGTGACATCCCATCCCTCACAGGAGTAATTATCTCCATGGCTGTGGATCACAACAATCTTAAGAAAACTTTGTCTGTTCCCTTAAAAACACATACTAGAGATAAAGCCTCCTTGTTCTCAGAAGACATACAAATAATTTATTTAAGAAATGCACAGAGTATAAAACAATGATTATGCAACAGAAGAATCTATATAGGCTGTGAAGCAACTCAGAAATCTGGACTTTGACCTTTATTGCTGTAAAGTAGAATGCCACAAACTTAAGGTACTACAAATGGAGCTATTTTAGTAATAACAAGAGTGGATTTTGTTCATGCATTCAGCAGTAAGTGAGGATGAAATAATAAAACCATGTGACACATAAAGCAAATGTCCTGGAAGTTTTGAGCCGAGCACTATGCTGTATTGGTCAGTACAGTAACAGTTCCTGCAGCTGTGTACATAATAATTTAGTGGACAGGTAGAGCATTCTGTAATGACCTAAGGATGCACATTCCTGTATTGGTCACTACAGTAAAGTTTTTTGCAGCTCTGGACTTAATAATTTAGTCCACAGGTAGGGCATTCTGTAATAAAATGAAAGAAATACAATTCTGGGCAACTAATGAATCCTTCTTGACCTTAAGGTGTCATTAAGACTTGAAAGAAGGCTGCAGAATGTATGCCTACACATTCCTAAAAAAGGAAGAGTGGAAGTTAGGGTTAAGTTGAAGCATTCTGACACCTAATGGAACAATGCAGTTGTCTTTAACTGCTATATTCATTTAAATACATACGGGTGCATTTGGCAGGGCTATGCAGCACAGAAATACAAGCATACTTCTTACAGTGATTGGTGGGTAAGGGTACAGTTTCCCACAAATAAAGGTACAGACAAAATGCCTTTGATAAATCATAATTTATGCATTTGTATTAATATTTTGTGGAAAATATCTATGCTAAGACAACACAAAACTGTTCGACATTATATGCAGATCAGAAAACCCATGTATCCTTTGTATTTAATGTGTCTGTTTACATAACTATCGGTATTGAATCAAAATAATTAGCTTCGCTGAAACCACGGCAACATAACAAACAGCAAGAGAAGCATGGCAGTGCTGTCTCTCTCTCTCTCTCTCTCTCTCTCTCATTCTCTCTCTCTCTCTCTCAGTTTCTCTTTCATCATGACCAAAACAGAAGTACATGAGTTAATAAATGTCAGTTTTCCATTTTAAGTGTATAAATTCCTTTGGGAATATAATGATTCTTTCCAGAGTAATAAAATAGATGATGGTTTTAGTGACTCACTTCTTTCATCATAATTATCGTCACCATGGAAGTGACTTTCACAAAGTGACACTTTGCGGGGGCACTTCCTCTGCCTAAAGTTGTGTGTATTGCATAATCATAATCCAAAAATGATAGCTAGTGTATTCATTTTCAGTCCTGAGTGTGTTTTGTCACACAAATGCATGTAGGCGTGCTGGAACCAGTCTGGTACATACAAAGACTTTGATGCTGTATTGAAATGGTATGCCTTCGAAGTATAAAAACATTGACCCTGGCAGGCGCACTTGGCACTATTACAAACGTAACTGAGTCAGCTCACTTGTACTGAGGAACTTGAACAGTTCTCATATTTTATCTGACTAATGTACTATGTGACTCAGTACAATATATTTTGGTACACCAGTGCCATGGTGAAGAACACTGAACAAGCCTAGGAACATTGACAAGCAAGCAGTATGTTTGACTTGAAAACAAAATATTTTGTACCTGTCTAACATCTGAAAGCCAACAGATGATGCCTAATCCTCATTGTTTCTATGGATAAAAACAGTCTACTTTGGATATAGTCAGTAATAATACAGCCCTTTTATTCTTCTAGTAAACTTGATACTTTGCCAAAGGTACCCTGGTCAGGTAATGAGATAGCTGAAACGTGTGCTGTAAATGTTTACCTTGTTTAGGGAAATGCTATTTGTTTATTTATCTTATTTGTTGTATTTTCTTTTGTGCTCAGAGTACTTTTTCCATGTGAGACCCACTGAGAATGTATTTATTTATTTTACATTTGCTTACCAGGAAATTCTGACTTGGAACAAAGTCAATTTTCAGTGAAGGTCCAGGGAGAAACACTCCAGATGCATGTCTTTATAACATGGGAGGAAACTGGAGCACCTGGAGGAAACCCACATGAATGCAGGAGGACATGCAGACTCCACACAGAAGGCACCCCAGCCAAGAATGGAATTGGAGAACCTCTTGCTGTGAGGTGACAATGCAACCACTGCACCATTGCGCCATCTCAGTGTGTACCATACTATGCAGCATTAAGGCACATGTAGCTGCCAAAGAGTTAAACAGCACTAAAATAGCACACTTCTGTATGAAGACTTTACAGTGCAAAATTTCTTGCATTAGTTAGATACCTGTATGGCTACCAAAAGATTAATTAAATGAAGCCAATGAACAGTCTATGATACTTTAATAATGAGGGTAAAAAACTTGAAGGGTACAGATGGGAAGTGGATATAAAGCTAGCAAAAAAAGAGGTGTGTTAAGGAAGGATTACTCTGTGTATAAAGATTGCTACTTTCTCTTTCATTTACTGATATAACACTGTGATAAAGGCCATTTGTATACCTGTAAAGGTTGTTATATTCTTAAGGTACAGGAGTGGGTCACATTAAAGTTGCACTTCATAATCACATGATACATACAAGAGATCCAGAGAGCACCTTTAACTCGCAGTTCACTAAAAATGCTAAGATCATTATAAAAGATAATGATATGACTTTGCATTCTGAAAAAAGAGTTCATAAAATATAATCGATACTCATTATTTATATACCATATAGAAATGTGTTCCTTATATTAACTCCCTTCAAAAGCTACAGTGTGTCATCACTTTTGTGTTTTTGGAGACTGCTGGTGTCTGCTAGATTAACAATGTTTCACTATGGTGTAGATGGTTCTTCCTTCTTAATGAAATCTGCTGTATAAAGACTAGATACTACATGACAGCTTACTTCTGTACTAGTATTCAGGCATATATTTCCAGTGCCAGATTAGCCAACTATACCCTACTCTCCTTAAACTGTAAATTAAAAAGACTGGTAGTCCTCTTCCACACAAAGTCAGTCTGTCTATCATCTCTGGATTAATCTCCTCAGTCTACAAACACTTTCATCATTGTCCTTTCTATAGTGTCCTCCCTTTCTGAACTTAAAGACTTCTCGTCCATCTCCAATTTGTGTCCACTCACTAAGATCTTTGAAAAGCTGTTGTACTAACAGCACTCTGTGTGACCAGCTACACAGCTTTGGAAATATCTTTAGCAACACGAAAAATGGGTTCACCAATTTATCATTTATTTACTTATTCATTTGCCTTTACTGACCAGGAAAAGTTGGACTGGGCAAAGGTAATTTTTTAGTGGGGGTTCAGGAGAAAAGCTCCGCACAGTGCATTTATATTAACTAGTGAATTTAGACAGCTCTCAGAAAAAGTTACATTTTGCAGGAAAAAAACAAACATAGTTACAAGTTAGGAGTATACAGTAAAGTAGTTGCATCAATGTGTATAAGCATATACACTTTTGGTAGTTCTAAATTCTTGTAGGAAGTAATTGGATTTATACTTTAGAAGGGAAAACATTATTATAAAGTTCACAAAAATCACACCAGTATGTGAAGATCACAGAAACTATTACACTTTTACTAGTATCAGTTCCTATCTCCATTAGTTCAGTTTTCCAGACTTTTGTATGATTTATTTATTTATAGATTCATAGGTTCATAGGTAGGTACTAGGCTATTGGCCCTAGGGCCTATATAAGCCTAGCAAAAAAGTACCCTAGCTTTCACCACCCAAGAAAATTATTTTCCTGTGCCCCTGTCGATTGTCTTTATTGACCAGGATAGTCTGATTGGGCAAAGCCCATTGTCAGAAGCTTCTATGCTGGCAGCTTTATTGATATGACCTATACCTTTGAGACCACAAACCACAACTTAATTACATAGGAACTATATAGACTCAGTTTTGATGAAAATACCATTGTTTGCTTTAAACACTATCTTCCAAACTTAACATGATGACTGTTTTTTCTGAAGTAGGAACAATTACTACCGGGGTCTTACTGGGCTGAGTGGTAGGATCTCTTCTCTTCTCTTTATTTATTAATGACTATACCTTGACCTGTCATGTAGATGATATCCAGATGCTGGAGTCCAGCAAGTCACACCTCTCCTTTCAGTCAGATCTACAGAGATAATTCACTGACCTCTGTACATGGCTTCAAAATAACAAGCTTCTGGTTAACTATAAGAAACTAATGTGAGAGGTTCATAGGTAAGTTCTAGGCTAGCTGTCCTTGGGGGCCATTTTAAGCCTAGGTAATTTCCCTTTTTGTGCTCAAAATAACCCATCCCATTTGGTTATGTATTGACCTTACCCATCCCATGGTCGATAATTATATATTACCCCTAATGACAATAACTGGGATTACACCATAGATAACGTGAGGGAACCCATGCATGGGATAAAGCATTTAGGAACTGCCTCTGTCCATTAGTAGTAAGATCTAAGTTGCCCTCGAATATGGACACGGATGAACTTTGTTTTATGTGGATGCTTTTCACTGACCTGCAAAAGCTTGACCCCAGTACAAGTCTCTAACTGAATGACTGTAAATGTAACCTTATTCCTAATGTCACTCAGTAAAAGTGTGTAGAGCTAATTCTTGACTCTCTCTTAACCTTTCACTGCATACTGATAACATTACAGCTAAAGTAACATGACAATTCAAACATTGCTATTGAATCTTTTATCTTCTTTCTCCTTCTGCATGATCATTTGTAGGTAGACATATACTTATGCCTAAATTAGAATATGCACCCTAACTGCTCTATTTGCACTATACCCACAAACTACAAACTGTCAAAAATAAAATATGCAGATTTGTATTTCTAGCTGACAACAACCCACACCACTGCAACTTGCTAAAAAAATTCTCAGCTGGCTTTAAGTCACTAACTGAGTTACATTTGTCCTTAGTACTCTTAAATTCTATATCTTGATTACTGCCCACCAATAAAAATATTACTCCCTGTCAAAGAACCAGCCTACAACCTCCATAGCAGCCTAGATGATTCCCTTACTCTATCCAGTCCAAAATTCAAAACAGCCATAGGGGAAAGAGCATTCCCCAAACTAGATCCCATCGATGGAACCACATCTCAAATGAAGTGGGAAAAAGCCAGATTTTACAGGCCTTCAAAACTGCACTAAATGAACATTTAGTTAACAAATCTAAATGAAGATGTTTTCATAACTCATGCTAAGTTAATACAACACTTCTTGGATATATCAGAACAAGGTTCTTTCTATTAGTCCTTAACTGTTATAGTTGGTCATTACAGTTCAGGAAGTATAAATCTGTAAATATAAACTTTATTGTTAGCACTAAATATACTTTGTATAAAATGATTTTTGCTAGGTTTTATCCACTCATGCAGTCTGGTGTTTGCCTTGACTCTGGTCTTGACTGAAAAGGATCAGTAGACCAGACTGCCTACATGGCTAATATATGGAAAACTACATAAAAATCAATAAAATTCATCACTGGAAGAATGCCTAATTAATTTTCATCTAATTTTTATAATTCACTGTTTTTTGCTTTTTATAGTTATAAACTTCTACTTCCATGTATTTTAGTTTTGTATTGATAAACATAATAAAAATGAATCTCAAGTCAATGTGCAACAGGTGGTAGTTTCCGTGATATAGTGTGTCATGTATTTGGCTAAAACAGAGGCTATGGGTTTGGTCACTGTTGTCTCTCTCTGTACTGTTCAGCTATGTGAGTTATAATGTGTATGTATTTGGATTTTGCTTTATTTGGTAGTATGCATGATGTCTGTTATATTGCATAAAAATGCATTATAAGCTTTGTTCCATTTCTTACGTAGATTTCTGGAAGTTGAATATATGGTCCTGCTATCTCAACTCTTCACTTGTATATTGTATAGTTCTAAATGACAATAAACTTTACTTTGACTTTGTATCTATGGGTATCATTCTCAGCTAAGGGCAAGAGAAGATGTCCTTTACTGATTTATACAGTAACTATGGTGCAGTATGTAGACCAAAATAGAAAGAAAAGAGCAATCTAGTGCTTTAATAGAAATATGACTCTGTGAAAGGTTAACATGTGTGTGTTAGTAAACGTTGCACTTATTGCTGTTCAACTATGTCAATTTGCATGTTCTTTTTGTCTTTTATATATATATATATATATATATATACACACACACACACACACACACACACACACACACACACACATAGAAAAGAAACTACTGATTTGTAGAACTGGGGAATTCAATGCATACACATCACCAATATTTGTTGTTATAATAAATGAATGAATAAATAAATCAATAAACACATAAATAGAGTAATCAGATTGATAAATAATATGGTTATTTTTTATTCTCTGGATTTCTTTTGGTAGATTTTGCAATAAAGTATTTGTCAGATAACAGCCTGCTGCAGGCACCTCTGATCAAGCCCCACACTTCTTATCCTGTGACCATTTAAATGAGTACAAAACAAAAACAGGTGGCTTAGAATACAACTGCTTAAAACTTTTATAAATAAATAGCAGGTTCAAATTCATACACTTTGGGGTAATACACTTCATCTGAACACAATGAATGTAAAAATCATATTTCGATTTTATTAATATCTTTTAAATAGTAGATAATTTTAATTATTTTTTTTCAGATGAAGTGCATTGCATGGAACCTTATGTGCCTTCTAGTTATTAAGTTGTAAGCTGTATTCTCAGCTGGCTTATATTACTCAATCTGGATACTACCATATATCTCCATTGTAGTTTTATTTTATATAGTTATTAAAATCATCGCACTGGCCTTTAAAATAGCAAGCCGATTAACAGAAGAATGTTTTTTTTTACTGTATATTGTATTTGCAAACATTAGAAATTAGATTCTATATAGTTAGTTGGAGCCAGGGAATGTTTGTGTAGACTCAGTTCATTTAATTAATAGTTCATGTGCCTAGAAGAAGCATTGACTGTGTTAGATACATCAGTAAATTTGTACATTTAACAGAAGAATATATAGAATTTAATTATGTCATAGCAGAGGACATGTATGCTATGGCATGAACACATTGACTATTTTGCTGGTAAACCTTTAGACAGCATTTTCCATTTGTTATCCATTTAAGACCCTCAAGTCATAACTGCCACTTTTCATTGTGCAGTTTTAAGTGAGTTAATTTGAGTCACAGATTATATTAGCAAAACAACACAGGACTATGTGAAGCAGCTTATTAATAACCTGTACCTTTGATTTTCCATCACGGGCTACCAAATAGAGAATGTGTTCTTAAACACACCAGGGTACAGGTGCTAGAACTGGGCAAAATCATGGGAAATATTTCATTCTGTGAAAAAATAAGATGACCATGCTCATATCACAGTCATCTGACTAAATGTGACACACAACAACAGAGACATTTTCTTTATATTCCTACAAAGCTTAGCTGCTGCAGGATGTAGCTATGAGATGTAAAGTGGGATTAAACAGCAAAATAATGTTTAGGTTGCCCAGTTTTACTGGTGTGAGTACATACTTACACACACACACACACACACACACACACACACACACACACACACACACACACACACACACACACACACGCACGCACGCACACACACGTGAGCGCATATACAAATGCTCATACACAAACATGCAAATGTGAACACATATGTATCATTTTATTGATGCTTACTAAAATATCTTGGGAGTGAATTTGAATGTGTGGAGAATCATGCAGACAGGAATCAACCTCTCCTTGTACAAGACAATGACACTACTATGTTTTTTACTGGCTTACAGTATGTTTTTGACTGCAGTATAATAAGTCCTATGCAGTTTCCCATCAGTGTCATATGGCTAGATAAAGAAAAGCCCTGCAAATCTTGTTTTTAAATGACCAGTTGTGAGAGTTACTGATGTCCTTTTGTTACTGCATACATTTTCTGAAATAAGTAAAGGGAATGCAGGGGATATGCCTCAGCATTGGGGTATGGGAGTGTGGGAATGAGTTCCTTCATATCAGAAACAAACAAATGGATGGATGGGAGGATAGACAGACTGATAGACAGATAGGTGAATACACAGATCTGTTTCCAGTGTAAATGAATGGAAATACCATTTCAGAAAATTTGCTTCATACTCTCACTTCATTGAGCTTCTCAGGGTTGGTCTTCATGGAACCAAACCATAGCCAGTTATAAGAATGAGTTTTTTGTTGTTTTAAATAATTTTATTATAATATAATTGTTATATTCAGTAGTAACACAACTATGTACAATACCATATTTACAAAAGTGCAAAAATCAATTGTCAAATACTGATATTTTTTCAGTGCAATCTTTAAAATTAATTATTTCTGATTCTCAATTCTCTCTCCATGCTTTCTAATGAAGAGTTAAATTTATTCCAAAACTAAAAAAAAAAATAATGCCTTGCCATGATCCTACTTAGTGTTCCTCTTCACTCTACTACTACTGACCCCCCTTTCACTCCTTTTTCTATTTTCCTTCCCTCTCTGATATCTAAGACTTTATCCAGAACTTTCTTCATATCTATACCTAAGTAACAGTCTGAACAACTGTACTGCAAATATGTACTGAGTATTACCTAGGTTGATTCCTATACTATCATATCTCTTCTTTCATATAACATTATGTAAATGTGTAATTATCATAACACTTTGTGTTTGCTTGCAAATATATTATGTAATTGTATGTTGCTATGTGATTTTATACCAATTATCGTATCCTTTGGAGCTTTTCTCCTTGGGTCTCTGCTGAAAAAGGACAATAGCCCAGTCGGTCAACAAATGTCAAATAAAATAAAATAAAATAATAATAATAAAAAAAAAACATAAAATCAGGTATACTTTTCTTTCTTTTTAACAGCTGCAGCTTGCTACACAATGGTTCATACACTACTAATACCGCAGAAGCTTTATTGAATTATTGTACTAAATGACATATAATTAACCGATTGTACAATTGGTGCACCTACTTCAGTATTAGTATTGTCACAATGACAGCCTGAAGTATATTTTAAAAGAATAAAAAGAAAAATAACTGGGGCACAGCAGGAAAACTAGATGACATCAATTTTAACTGAAATAAAGCAAACACAACACATATTTTGGGTCCATCACTCATTCATCAGAATCAAAACGAAAATGAGTAAAATCAATAAATTAACATTCTAAACAACTTGCTGATCCTCATAATTAATAAATTATAGGACTTCATTGGAATCCAATCTTTCCAAGTGACTAAACTACATTCATTTAATCCTGGAGATACTTCAAAATGCATTGCCATATGGCTTAAAGGTTAAGTACTTCTTTTGAAAATCACCTCCTCTAAAAGACTGAAATTTCTCCAGACTTATAAATCTAAATAAGTGTTCCTTACTACACTTCCAAATAAGAACAGCCAAAATATTAGCCATTACTCTTTCCTAAATGCCACACAGATATTTAATAATCCTGATGCTAAATCATTGTAGTATTCTGGCAACAAAAAGTATTAAACAACTGCACTGTGACAGATAAACAATGTCCTTAGTACTACAGATAAAATAACAAATCACTCCCAAAAAATATTTAGTTGACTAACAAAGACTGTTTTTTTATTTATTTACATGAGAACAAATAGTGCAAGGAATGGAAGAAAAATGACTATGTCTGGGACAATTACATTTTCTTGATATTGATCTAGCAATCTTGGAAATTAACTGGTTTTGCAAGTATATGTTATTTTTATCATAATTTAGAAGGAAATGTAAAGTGCTTCTTGTTACTATCATGAAGTTTTTAGTGGACATATTTTACAAGGTCATGCATGCAAATGTAGTTTATCCTGACTACCTCAACCCTATCAAGATAAATTAGATAATTATTAAATATGTTTTGCACTCCTGTTTTCATATTATCCAACCTAGATGTGTTTCGATATACTGTTTGAGATGAAAGACACAAGACTTTTTTGCCATTTAATTTGGAAACAAGCTAATTTATGAAACATTCTTAAAAATGTCTTTATTATCTTTGGCATCTAAGAAAGCAATAGTATCATACATGAATACCATAGTTAACATTCTCATTTGTAGCTTCCATATCATTTTTAAGTTTAGACAAATCACATTTCCTCTGCATATAGCAAATGACTGGTCAATATATAGTGTTTCTATAATCAACTATACTTGCAATACGTATGTATTCACGTCTTCATCTTACAATTCAGTTAACAGAATAACTGGAAGTCAGTCACAGCTGATTCCAGTATTAGCCATTTTAGCAAAACATAACATTAGTCACCACAGTAAAGTATTTTAAATCTAAATAGCAAGTCATCGATATCCACAAGAAAACTAACCTCACCATTCTTATCATTTTTATTTCCATATGAAGTTTCCCTGAAAGCTTCTAATTCTTCTTCATGTGGAATGTTATTTATACACTTGAATTGATCAAAATATCTATTTCATTTGCTTTACACTTAACAAGACACTTCAAAAAATGTTTGCTGACCCTTAAATAGGAAAACATTAGTGAAATGCATTGCTTAATATGTATGTTTACAAAACTGAATCCAGTTTCCATGCCCTCTTAGCACTTTCTATTTAAAAAAAAAATATATATATATATTGTGCCTCTTCTTAGGTGTTCAACTGCATTTAGTTTTCCGCATTTATTACTGCTTGTCAGTTGCCTTATTAAATTGATGACAGTATTCTACTGAATTGTTGCTTTATTTGAACTTTTTTTTTACTGTTGTGATTGTGAGCTAATTTATCACATTTGCACTGTAAGCACTTTGCTGATTAACTGCATTTCATTACTGTTTAACTGTATCTTATTGCTATTTACTACAATTCATTACTGTTTAATTGCATTTTACTGCATTTCATTAGTTTAACTGTATTTTTTTCATACTATGAGTTCTGTTTTTTTGTCTGTAAGTGGTTAATCTGTGGTTATTTTGTGAGTTTTACTGTGATCATACCCTTAAATTGAGTAGCATAGTCTGAACACTAAGTTTGCGGCATCCAGAGCTGTTTGTTTTTGCCTTCTGTGTTTCTGGCAGCCATCTTGTGTTTGCCTTTTGTGTTTCTGGCAGCCATCTTGTGTTGGTAAGGGCCTATCCCCTCTGCTAGTGAGAGTAGCAGGGCTAGATTCCACAGAAAAGCACAAACGTTTTAACCACACACAAGGCAAGGTTGGAGCTGTAGTTCACCAACAGTTTATTGCACCACAAAATAAAAAAAAAATAATAAGCATTTTCGTTATATAAAATACATAACTTCATCAGATAAAAAACAACATTCAAATGGGCACATATATATGACTTGCATTGTCACATGACAAACACCAATTAATGAATTAAAGCAATAATGTATAAAATATAAAAACAGTTAAAAACACATATAACCATTAGTAGATTCCCCAGAAAAAAAAAATTATTTATGAAAATAATGCATAAATATGAATGTGAAAAAGCACATATTTAAAAAAAAAAACAACTAAAAATGTAAATATGTAAATATGTGTGTATAAGTCCATAAACACATATTTATGTGTATAAATCTATGCTATTTCAATTCTGCCTTCATTTTTAACACACATCCTATAGACGCAATTTCATTTAAACCTGGGAACCCGACTGCATCCAGGCGCAAAATCCAATACAGCTCACGGTTCTCCACGAACAATTGCCAAGGACCACCTCTTGTATTCTTTTGCACTTGTTCAATTATAATGAACTTGAAGTGGTGTTCAGAGAATTCCAGAATGTGTCTATATAGGGCATTGGTAGGTTTTCCCCCATATTTCATAATTGTGCTCATAAATACGTTGCTTCAGTATCTGCTCTGTCTTGCCTATATAAAAAGCAGGACAGGCCTGGTACAATGCCCCATATACAACTCCAGAACTATTACAATTGTAATGCCCCTTCACTCTAAAATTAACCCTATTGATAGCAAAACGCTCACCCACATTGATGTATTTACAGTGATGGCATCTCCCACATGGATACATGTACCTAAGTTTTAAATCACCATGTTGTTTACCAACTTTTTCTACCAAGTTTTTGATATTCAAACCTCTTTTCCATACTATGACTGGTTTGTTACTAATTCTAGATCTAATCTCCCCATCTCCCAACAAAACCTTCCATTTTTTACTAGAATCTCTTGGACCCTTGATGTAGGGATGATTGGAAATTGTTTATGTATATGCAAAAGAGGATGGGTCCAAGTATGGAACATTGGGGGATGCCAGTGGTGGTGTTAAGAAAGGAGGAAATGGAATTTTGCCATCTTATGGCCTGATGTCTTTCATTTAAATAACTATAGAACCATTTAGAGTGTGGGGGGAGAAACCGAAATTGGAGAGCTGGGAAATGAGTAAAGGGTGAGAAATGGTATGAAATGCTTTGGATAGGTCAAGGAAGAGGGCTGAAACTATTTGGCCTTTGTCACAGACTCTGTTTACTGTATCTGTAAATGATAGAAGGCCAGTCGTAGTACTGTGGCTGTGTCTAAAACCATGTTGTGATGGTGAGGGAATATGGTTATCTAAAAGGTACTTGAGAAGTTGACTATTGACACATTTTTCTAGGACTTTGGATAAAGGAAAAAGAATTGTAATGGAACAAAAGTTAATGATGTCTGTATTGTTGCCACCTTTACAGAGGGGGAGAATGAAGGCCTTTTTCCATATTTTGGAACGTAGGACTTGAAAATGGATCTGTTAATATGAATGCTTATGGGGTAAGAGATACTGTCTGCAGCTATTTTTAGGTATGCTGAAGAGGGTTTTAATTTAAGTAGTAGGGGTTTTATGATTGAAGTGGGGATGGGTTTTAGGGTAAAGGTATAGGAGGGGTTGATATTTGCTTCTGATGAGTGTTGGGGGTTGGGAGGGGAGGTAGAGAGGGTGGGTGAACTAAGTGTGGAGGTGTGGCAAGAGGAAAGGTTAGTTTGAGGAAAGTTTGCAGCAATATTGGTAATAGAGTTAATAAAGAAGGTATCGAAAAAGGAGGCTATTTCTTCGGGGCATTTTTCAGGGTGGGGCCAGGGATTGTTTTTTTTTACCTGGATTAAGTAATGAGGTAATGGAGCACTAGAATTTTTTTGTGGTTCTGTTGATGATTAGATTGAAGTCTGAGGTAATGTGTTTTGTCTTTGTTGACTTGTTTTTTAACTTGGTTGTGAAGTTCTTTGAATTTTTGTAGGTCAGAGATGTTTTTGTATTCCTGCCATAGCTTCCATACTTTGTCCCTGGCATGCATGAGAAGGCTAGTGGGTTTGGATAGCCAAGGGCGTGTTATTTTTTACTCGCTTTACACATAGTAGGGCTATGCTTTTAGAGTATTCATGAAGGCTGTGTTGAAGTAATTAACACCATCAACTAGTAGGAGACTCCATTGTGAAACACACAGATGTGCCTGTCACCAGGCTGGCTAAGGAAAACATCATGGTTAGTTGTTTGTCAGGTGCCAAAATCCACCATATCACCCATGCACTCAAGTCTCTCAACAACAGGTACTGTTATGACTCTGTCATAGTCCATGTTTGTATGAATGACTTGAGACGTACCTCCCTGGACTATATGAAGAGAGACATGATCGAGCTCGCTAAATATGTGTCCCAGGCAGGTTATGTTTCTAGCCTTAAGCAGCATTTTTCCATCACCAAGTATGATGCCTCAATACAAACAGAAAATGACTTGACTTTAACAATTGGCTTAGTTTCTGGTGTCATTCTAACGGGATCCAGCACCTGACAGTCTGGGAAGACATGATCGACAGACCACGATGCTTTGCCAGAGATGGCCTGCATCTGTCTCCGTTAGGCTTCAGTCTTCTGCCAAAGGCTCTTGCCTGCCCCATAGTGCCTTTTTTAGGCAATTCCACGAGGTCAAAACCACCAACATGAACATTTTATCAAAACACAAATTAAAGGTCATGCTGCTAAACACTAGGAGTCTAAACATGAAACTGCACTCATTGCAAGCATTCTTAACTCTGGAAGATGCTGACATTTGTGCGGTCACAGAAACCTGGTTTAAAGCTGCAAACAGCACCCCAGCCATACCAGGTTACTCATCCTATCATACATTCAGACACCAAATGATGGGCAACAAAGCAAAAGGAAGTGGAGTTGCAATATATATTAAAGACATACACACCTCCAGGCTGTTCAAACAGTATGATGCACTGGGGACACTCCAGATGCAGTTAACCATTGACAAGACCCCCTATTCAAATCATAGCTAGCTACAGGCCCCCAAATTTGCCTCAAGATGCCCACTTCACCTATCTGTACCCCTTTGAATCTATCAAGATTCAACCCTTAACACTGATCCTAGGTGACTTTAAGTATCCAACCATAGATTGGAAGAACTACTCATGCCAAGACACAAATGCCCAGAGATTCCTTGATATCATCAATGCAAATGCCTTGGACCAGTTGACTGACAAGCCCACAAGATGTGATAATATCTTGGACTTGGTATTAACTAACATGAGTAACCACTGTAACATTCCTACAGTGTCATCCTCCCTGGTAAGATCCGACCACAAAGCAGTCACTTTCGAAGTCACCATCTCCCCCGACCCCCCCCCCAGCTAGGATCAAACAAAAACCTTCTCCAAAGCTGATTACAGCCTCCTGAGGGAAGGTTTAAACAGCTTCACAGCCCCCTTCCTCTCCATAGGAGCTGGCACATATGTCCAAACCTACATCAAAGTACTATATGAGCATTTATATTTATTTATTTAACATTTTTTTACTGGGAAAGTTTGACTTGGAACAAGCAAATTTTCATCAGAGGCCCAGGGAGGAATGCTCCAGACACATGTCTTTGTACTGTGGGAGGAAACCAGAGCACCCAGAAAAAAGCTACACGAATGTAAGGAGGACATGCAGACAACACACATAAGGCACCCCAGCCAAGAATCGAAAACGGGAACCACTTGCTATGAGGCAACAGCGTTAACTGCTGCACCACTATGTCATCCGATATAGCTACATTGAATCAGGAATACGAGACGGAATAAATCTTCCTCCTCAAGGAAGAGTAAACCTGTCTGCTGGACATCTGCAATACATAAACTCTATAATAAAAGGAAAAAATGCTGTCCAGGACAAAGAAAAAGCAGGTGCCTAACTGGAAGCAATCTCTCCTTAGCATGAACAAGCAAATGAGAGCACTAGTGAAATCCTCCAAATCAAACTTCAAGTCCAAACTAGCCACATCTACTAAAGGCAATCATAAGCCCTTCTTCACATATGTCCACAATCTCAAAGGAAGCACTCAGATCTGCTCAGAACTGGTGGTCAAGGACACCACATACAGAAACACCATAGATATAGCCAACTGGCTGGCAGACAAGTTCAGTGAAAACTTCACCCCTCTGTCCCCTCATCAGTAAAACAGGATATCCCCAGCACCTGGCCCTCTCTACTTATCTCTAGGGAGGAAGTCATCACTGCCCTCTCAAAGGTAAAGAATACAGCCTTCATGGGACCTGATAACATCCCAGGCTGCATCCTACATGAACTCAGGCAGGAACATGCAGCACCATTAGGCACCCTATTCAACCAAAGCCTGAGTAGTGGCTTTGTCCCAGATGAGTGAAGGACAGCCACCATCATCCCTTTGCACAAAGGTGGAGCATCCACCTATCCAGGGATTTACAGACCTATCAGTCTAACTAGCCTGATCTGCAAGGCCATGGAATGGATTATCATGGACCTCATTAACAAGGATATTGGAAACCTCTAATCACTTGACCCCACACAGTTTGTTTTTTTTCAGTGGGAGGTGACACCTGTTAAATTTGGTTGACTTCTTTGAGACAGTCACCAAAACCATGGATAAGGGGAAGATGGTGCACACTGCCTATCTTTACCTGGCCAAAGCCTTTGATACTATTCCCCACTCAGGTATAATAGATAAACTCTCTCAATTCGGCATCAATCCATACTTTACCAGATGGGTAGCAAACTGGCTCACTGATAGAACCCACCTAATCAAAATAGAGGAAGCCACCTCAAGCAGTAGACTTGTAATGAGCAGTGTACCCCAGAGATCGGTCTTGGGGCCTCTGTTGTTTGGGATATACTTTTCTGGGGTGCAGGCCAAACCAGTGAGCTATGGCTGACCAAGTTTGCAGGTGACTGCAAACTGGGCACTGTCATCAATTCCCCTAGTGATGTGGACATCCTCCAAGAGGGTCTCACCCAAACAAACAACTGGTGCCAGAAACATGGTCTCAAACTGAATGCCAAAAAATGCATCATCATCCCCTTTGAGGAGAGTGATGTCCCCACAAATGATCACATTAATAACAAGATCCTAAGCATGCAATCAGTTGTGAGGGACTTGGGTACCCAGGTTGATAGCAAACTGACTTTTGACCACCATATTGCCTCCATGGTACAGAAAGCTTTCTACATGGCCCACCTCATTAGTAAGGGTATCTCGTCCAGGGACAAGGAGGTCATAACATCCCTGTATTCTTCCCTTATAAGACCCATTATTGAGTACAATGCCCCTTTTGGCATGTACCTCACAAAGCACATGCAGCAGATGGAGAGAACACAGAGGTTCCTCACCAGGAGAATCCAGGGCCTCAAACATCTACTCTACAGAGATAGGCTAAAAGCCCTGTCCCTCTACTCAGTCTCATACAGACTACTCAGAGGTGACATCTGTCTGGCATACAAACCAATCTCAGACCCCGCCTTGATGGGGTCCACTTGAGTAACCCACACGTGCCACCTCAACCTGATCTGTGACATCAATAGGACTTGTTGGCGGGACAAATTTGTGTCCCAAAGACTCCCCCTTCTGTGGAATAGACTCCCTCTTCACATCAAGCAGAGTACCACATTAACCCTTTTTAAGCGCAACCTGGATAACTGGATGGGAAAAAGAAAATACACCCCTTGGATTCCACCTGTGTCCCTGCTGGACAGGGGCATCGGGTGCTGACTTGTCAGAACATGGGCTAAATTCTTGGCTAGGCTTGTAAGGGCCTCAGGACCAATAGCCTAGTAACTTCCTATGATCCTATGATAAAGGTGGGCATGTCATATTTTTATAAATGATGGGCAAATGGCAAACAATGGGAAAATGTGATGACCCATCTTCAAGTAATTATATTTATCCATGTTCTCAGTGTCTGTAGCTCATACCTGGACTTCTTTTACACTTGAAACCTATGAGCTCTTGACCCAGGCCAGTTTGGATTCATCAAAATGGTGGATTCTTTTTTTGAAAAGTTCACCAAAGCAATAATTGAAAGCAAAACGGTATGGCCAAAGCTTTTGACAAATTTCCCTACTCAAGCATAGTGGAAAAGCTAAGTTCATAGGTTCATAGGTTTATAGGTGTGTACTAGGCTAATGGCCCTGGAGCCTTTACAAGCCTAGCCCATAGGATTACCCTGGCATCATGCCACCCATTAAACATTTCTTGAACTAAATGATGCCATGTCCTATGACTGTCTGAATCTGTAGTGTTCCGATATCAGGAAGACTGCTAGTAGGGCAGTGGGCACTCTCATAAGCAGGACTAAAGTCAGTTACTGCAGACCCTCCCCCCCGCCTTTGGGACTACAATACACAATACAGTTTACATGTAAATTAGAGCAAAAATAGTCTCCCAATTAGAATGTACTTATGATAAAAAAAATGGCTCTCAATTTATGGTCAGTTATAAAAGGTATAATTCTTATAAGCAGTCTCATGTAAACACAAGGCTAAAACTAATGCAATTAAAACGTAAAACCTAATTGCACTTAGGCAAGCATGATTTGGAACTGGCTTTCATTATAACAGTTAAAAAGTATGTCCTTAAATTTAAAATAAAAGCAGTGATTTTCAGTAAATGTTTTCTCTCTGTGTTGCTGCAAAACACTTCTTGTACTTTTCAAAAGAGGATGCTGTTAGAAAGCTCTGCTGCATTTTTTGGAATTCCAGCCTGAATCTCAGACTCAATACCACAATGATCTTGTCCACGGAGGATTTTGAAGTAGCCATTATCACCCCAGTCTGTATTCCATGAGTTAGCAGCCAGCCAGTAAGGAGTGTTGTTTTCTATGCCCCAGCCCAAGATCTTAATAGCATGACCCCCGAGTGCTTCTCCAGTGTGATGCTGGTACACACCTGATTTATACAGCAGGAAGTCCTCATACACAGTGAAGGCCCCCTCCATGGGTCCATTCTTATAAATTTCTTCCATTATGCTTTCAGGAGAGGAAGGGACACTATAGGCAGATCCACCATAAATCTTCTCCTTTTCATGAAAGCATAATTTATATAAACATTTATAATTTATAAGGAAAAGCTAAGTAAACTGGGAATAAACCCCTATATCACCTGCTGGATTGGCAGCTGGCTTACAGGTAGGATGCAGATAATCAAAATGGAAGAAGTTACTTCTAAAAAAAGACCAGTCACCAGTGGAGTCCCCAGGGGTTCTGTGCTTGGTACCTCTCTTGTTTGGCATCTATTTTTCTGAAATAAAAGCCAGTACCAAAGGGTTCTGGCTGACTAAATTTGCAAATGACTGAACTAGGAGCAGTCATTGAATCTCCAAATGACTTAGCCATCATGCAGGAAGGTTTGTCTCAAATAAATAACTGGTATCAAAATCAAAGTTTGAAACAAAATGCCAAAAAAAGCATTATTGTATCCTTTGGGAAATAATCTAACTCAGGGAGCTACCACATTGACAATAGTCTCCTAAGACATGTCACAGTTTTTCAGGATTTAGGATCTTATGTGATCTAACTTTTAACCAATATGTGTCTATTGTTGTAAGAAAGTCTTTCTATATAGCATAGATTATAAACAAAGGGATTGTGTCTAGATCTATGGCTATCATTGGCCCCTTTACTCAGCCCTTATTAGGCCAGTCATTGAATATAATGCCCCCTTTGGCATGCATCTGTTCAGACACATGCAACAACTAAAATGTCCACAGAGATACCTTACTAGAAGAACACAAGACCTAAACAACATGTCTTACATGGACTGACTCAAAGCTTTGTCACTATAGTCGGTATCCTGCAGACTGCTAAGAGGTGACCAATGTCTGGCATACAAGGCATCCTCTGACCCAGTACTGATGGATTTACTGCACATTAGTGGTCTAGGGATCTAAACCTCTTCTGCAACATCAACCGAATGGTTTGGGGGGACAAGTATATTTTGCAGAGTTTAATGATGCTGTAGAACAGACTCTCCTTCCACATAAAACAAAGTTCATTCAGGTCCATTTTCAAGTGCAACTTAAATATATGGATGGGAAAGAGAAGATTTACCTCAGGATTGCCCCTTGTACTTCTAATGGAAAGAGGCAGCTCATAAATGCTTTATACAATGCATGGATCCCCTCAAATTATCTATGGTATGACCTCAGTTATTCTCATTAGGGGTAATGTATAATAATTGACGATGGGATGGGTAAGGAGTAGGTTATCTTGATTCCAAAATGGAAATTGGCTAGCTTAAAATGGCCCACAAAGGCAGATAGTCTAGTAGTTACCTCTGAACCTATGAATCTCTAAAGGCAAATCCTACCTACTTAAACTTATGCAACTTCTTCAGGATGGTTACTGAAGTGATGGATGAAGGCAGATCAGTACACAACACATATCTAGACCGTACAAAGGCATTCAACACCATCCCACACTCAGGTATCATACACAAACTCTCCCAGCTAAATGTAAAGCCATTTTATAAGTCATTGGATAGCAAATTGACTCACTAACAGAACCCAGAAAATTAGGGTGGGTAGCTCCTCCAAGGGACCTGTCATTAACAGTGCACCCCAGTGTTCAGTTCTTGGGCCAGTCCTGTTTGATATTTACTTCTTAGAGGTCAAAGCAAACATTAATAGTTTATGTCTGACCAGATTTGTAGACAACTGTAAACTTGTTACCATCATAAACTCAGTGGAGCACAATAAACTTCTCCAAAAGGTCTTTCCTCAAACCAATATTTGGTATCAAAACCATGGACTAAAACTAAATGCCAAAAAATGTATAACTGTATCCTTCAGCAAGCATGACTTTCCTTATAACTATCACATCAACAATATACACCTGAAAGTTGATCCCATAGTCAGAGGTCTGGGACACAGCATTAACAATGAACTGGTATGACTATTGTGAGGAAGTACTTTTTCATTGCATAGTTTTTATGTAAAGGTGTAGCTTCCAGATCCCAGGGATGTAATAATTTCACTGTACGTATCTCTCCCCAGGCTGATCCTTGAATATAATGCTGCATTCAGTATGTACCTGTCTAAACATTTGTCACAACTGGAGTAGCAACATTTTCCACTAAAAAATTCATGGGCCTAAATCACAAAAAAATATATCGATCATCTCAAAGCCTTGTCCATCCACTTGGTATTATACAGGATACTAAGAGGCAATCCCTGCCTCATGTATGGAGCCTCAAAAGCACCCATGTCCCTAAAGGATAGGGGCAACAAGTAAATGTCTCAATGTTTCCTTGTTTTGCCCATTTTTGGGTTATTTGTATGCAAAATGTAAGGGCTAAAAACTACCTTGGGCATATAAGGGTACACATCTTAAGATTCTCACAAATCACTAGCCTAGCAAGTACCTATGAACCTATAAGGCAAAATATTGTTCTATATAATAAGTGGAAGATTAAGTGAATCGAGCACCGTGGAGTAATGTGCTGATGTTTGGACTACTGGATGTGGAGGGAGCTGCGATGTGATGTCTTATTGCAGAAATGGCTTCTTATGTCATTGGGCCATGATATCCTTGCAACACCACTACTACCACTGCATGAACTCAATGGGTGTTGTTATGTCATCTCATCAAACCTAATGCTCCCCATAGAGCTTTAATTGTCCAGTTCATGTCCTTCCAGAATTAAGGGCACATTTTAAGAGCTGAGGGGGCCAACAAAGCCATTGTCTGGAAAGAGAAACAAGTTTGTGTGGATACTGACGATCTGGTCATGGTTTCATATCATAAAGGAAACTGGACTACTAATTAATCTTCCTAATCTCAATGGATTAAAACTTTCCTTGAGATACCCTACCAAGCTACACATAATTCATTAAAAAGAAACTTGAACTGCGTCTGATGTTAACACAAAAATAAAAGCACTACAACATTTAGGATTTCACTGAGGATAAGTTACAAAGTCATCAGCAGGTAAGAAAGCTTCAGCAGAAGTTATTAGATGCCTAATGTTTCTTGGGTAGGTTAGATGGTGTTTGACACTGAATAAACTTTGTCAGTCTGTTTACATTGGTCCTTGTTTTTCTTCTGATGGGCGTCATAACCAAACATATTATCACAGTGTAACTCATGTCTTCCTCTTGGATTTAATAGATAGCATCCATTCGGACATTATTTCTCACAACATCTAGCAAACTACTTGGATTTTTCTTTGCATGTTTTTAATTGAATGCATGTCTGTTTGTTTCCTTTTTTTTTGAAATGTTCAGTTGCTGAGGTGTGTTACATAGGTCTTTGGTCATGCCTTCATAAAAGAAAAATGCAGCCAAGGTTTACCATGCTAGAGGACCAGTAGTTTCTTGTGGTCCTTGTATCATCCTACAGCCTTTCTATCCAGTGCCCTACATGTTGGGTCTACCAGCTACTCCAGATTCCTCCCACAATTTTTCCAGTGTTAGCTAGGGCCAGTAGTGGAAGTTAAGGGGACCCTGGTGGTCTTGGCTGTCACTGTTCTTCCAATTTTTTTGTTATGCCCTACCTACCACTTCCCCTCCAAGGTGTTGAAGTGGTTACACTTGATGAGCAGGTGCATGCCATCCTACCTCTGCAGCAGATTAGCCATGCCCACCACATTTTACTTCTCCTTTAGCGACATTCCCTCAGTGCAGTGTCCCCAGCCTCCACCAGGGGTCTCTGTAGGGGATGTCAATGTGCCTCCCGACTCCTCAAGCTGAGTGCACACTTCCCTCCTCTGACACTCTATCAGACACCTGAGTCACTAATCAAACCCAGGATGACGTGGCTGTAGTCAGGGCCTTATCCCTCAACATCACCAGAGGTACAGTAGCTGATACTGTCATTTTTTTCTACAAAGCTTATGGTTGTCACTGAAAACTCCTTCCTCCCTTCCTTCCTAGGTTTCTTCCTTTCTTTTATCACTTTTCAAGAGTCAGTACTTTTTCTCAGTGGTTTAGTTTATTTGCAGGCCTTTTCATAGTTTACTTATGAAAGTTTGTCTGCCTAATATATTATTGGCCCAGGGATGTATATGAGGTACTCTTGCTATGACTAGCCTACACATTGGAATACAGTAAGTATATGTGGAAAGGGAATTTCATTTCTGTTACCTGTTTAATGCAAGTGGTGAATTCTAGTGGCAGCCTCATATGAGCAGAGGTACATGGGGAGCACCCCACTTGCATGGACAAACAGAATTGCTTTAATAGACAGTCTATTAACCTAGTAAGTTATTATTGATCTTGAATAGCTATTTGACTCCCTCTTCCTGTTCCACTTTAGTGTAGCTGTACATACATACTTCTAGCAGGGTAAGGGCATTCACTGGCTGGCTGCATTGTACAAGGATTTGACTTGTGATATACTCTCTACACCTTGCTCACTGTAGAACTTATTTTGAATCTGATACTATACCCCTTTTCCTTAGCTGTGCTTTATTTGCAACAATCAGACAGTTTAGGGTTTTAGGATCAGCTGTTGTTTTTTTCTTTGATTTTTAATTATAAAGCTGGTGATTAGACTATGTTTTAAGTCTTACTTTAGCCAGGCATTTTCCCTGATGGCTATATAGTGTTCATACACATTTTTAATAAGAGGCCTAGTTCTTCATTCTTCTCTCCCACCCATTTCTACACCATGAAACACTTGACATTCTATCATGGATATGCATTTTCTCAAGGTGAGGGGTAAAACATTTTTATTTTGGTTGTATCATTATGGTAGTTTCTGTTTATTCACTGTGAAGAGACTTGCATCAGTTGGTCCAGTTTTGGCAGTTTCCTTAACTGGCCAGTTACCTTAACCCAAGCAAAGATATGGCCTTTTGACCATATTCTCCTTTCATAAGATTACCATTATGGAAGATCTGACCTCTATATAGGACAGTTTTTGAAGTCACCAAACACTCAAGTTAATGGGTTTTTATTGCTGAATCTTATTAGCTGGTTATGGACATTTTTTGTTGTTCATTTATGTTACTTGCAGCACTGATATCTTAAAGAAGTAGGTTGTTCTGTGTTGTTGTCTTATGAGATTCTCTGCTGGGGCATTCAATAGTGGTACTTAGAAGTGTTCTGGAGGAACACTGTGAGCAAATGTCTTGTGAGTGTGTGTGTGTTTTTGCGTGTGTGTATGTGCGTGTGCATACATAAACATTGTTTTTGTTTTTGTATGCCTTTTGTCATACACCGGTGTCATGGTTATTGAACTTGTGTCATTGACCAAACATCTGTCACTGCATTATTGTAAGTAATATAAGACATATTTTCCTATTTTCCATCCAAATAAGGCCTGGTGGTCATTGCATAAGTGTACTGATAGGTCTCTCCTGACCCCACACTTTCTACTACATTTTTGTTCTTTGTTACAAGGCTGGGATACCTTCAGAGGGGAATTGCACATAAGGGGACTATATTTTTATTAATCTTAGAGACAATGGAAGTGATAGGATGAAGGATAATTTTGACTGTTAATGATAGGCAATGCTGTTTATATCTTCTGTTTTCTATCTTTAGGACACGTGATAATAATTCAGTCTGTGTATCCTCTGTGGCCCTTGGAAGCATTTTATATGTATGTGGGATAAAGGGTGTTACCTGTGAATGTTGTGGACATTCTTTTACTAAGAATGTTTATTTTTCCTAGTCAGATTATTATGAATCTGATTAAATACTACGGCTTATGTTTTCTGAAGTTTAGTGTATGATTTACTTTATTTATTTCCATTTCTTTGCATATTTTTGTATGGTTTGTACTCTGAAATTTGTATAGTTGAATATAGGTGGGCTTAGTAGTCCTATACAGTGTTCTAGACTATTTCAGTATCGCAATATTACTCAGACATTGTTGGTTTACAAGAAACTTGCTTATCAGGCAGGGAGTCTAGTAAGTTGTCACATGCTGCCAGGTATAATGTACTCAGCTTGTTATGGCTTCATGCTAGGCATTGTAGACGGGTACAGTTTTGGCAGCTGGTCAGCTGAAGTGGCTTTGGATGCTGTCTACCTTTTTGACTAACACATGTATAGTACAGGAGGAAGATATCTGATTGTCTCAACTTATCTTCTACCTCCAATTCTTAGTTAGAACTTCTTTTAGGATTTTTTACTAATTTATTTTTTTATTTATCTTTATTTATATTTGACAATTTGTTAGGTAAGTTGACCTTGAAGGATGACTTTAATGACCTTACTTGTCCTTTAGGTAGCTTAGTCAGCAAGCAGAGAAGTTTATTCTTGTAGCCTGTGCTATCAATAAGGACATTATAGCTGTGCCTACACTAAGATGATATGAGATGCATCCTTCACTGTAGTAACCTTGTAGGATACCATATTCCACTGCTATAATCAGATGTAGTAGGACGTTCAGGAATCGATCATAACCGAACTTGAGTACCTTGTTTCCCATTGGCCCTTTTTTTCAATTATAAAGGAATTCCCAATACTATTCTTCATGTGTCAAAGGGTCAGTCAAGGAATCTTGAGGCAAATGTTACACTGCTCATGTGTACACAGACAACCCTCTCCTCCTAACAACAAATTCCAACACATGTGGGAGATGCAAACCACAGCTCCCACTGGGCTCTCTTCTCTCACTCAGTACTTACAGTCAAACCCAACAGGGGAGAAGACACACCACTACAATTCCAGTCTCACATAGACCTACTCAGCAAACCAACACACACAACAAAACACACAACATACCTGAACATGAAATAGGCTCTAAATAAAGCAGAGACCTCCAAAGCAGACACCAAGCAACCGCTACTGCCATAATTACAAAACACGGCAACACATACAGCTTGTCAGCCGTGCCAGAACCCAGCAATCTAGAAGCAAAACACACCACATACACCACACCTGATGGTGGGTCTGTAGGCACACACTGACGCCCTGCTCACTGGCCTCTGGCTTCGATCATCATCACTCAGAGCCTGTCGCGGGCATAGGATCCGCACCAGCTTCACAAGCATAATACAAACTTCAGGGCAGGTAATAACAAGATCATTAGTGGCCTGTCAATCCTGTGTGACTCCACTGTGGAATCCCTGACTACAGAGTAGTTTTTATAGAGGTAGGCATGGGAAGCTAGCCCAACTTAGAGCCCACAAGTGCCCCCGCCCTAAACAAAGCCAGCACCTTAGACTGATGAACCATGATGCAATAGAGATGAGAAATTGTTTCAACAATTGGCTTAAGCATTGATTGGCAATCATTCAAAGGGGACAAAACACAGATCAGGATGAGACGATGCTGCCGGACATATTGAATCTTTCACCTGATTATGCTGTGTACCACTGGGCTTTGGACATATTGGATAAGGCTCTTGATACTCAACACACCCATAGGGCTCAACAAACTGAGGAATGAAGGGTCTCACCTAAAAACCACACACACATTGGGACAAGAAACTAAGCCAAATACTACTAAACCACTGAAGATGCAACCTCAACTCAATGCATGCACAAAAGCTCCTCCTTCCTTCCAACAGCAACCCTGCCTCCCCAAAGCCATGACCAAACCTGAAGACTCAGAGCACCCCCAAAAAACACAGGGTTCCCATGACTCTCACCACCATCCAAAACAGCACTGAAACCAAACCAGACCAGGACCTCAAGGGGGTCTAAACCACAACAAACCTCCCTTCCAACTGGAAACTAAGCCCAGTCCACACAGGAGGCAACCCTCTGTGAACTAACTAACCCCACAAACCTCTTCCACCTTATAACTATCACTCCTCCACCTGAACCCCAATCACAGGCTTAGAGAACACTGGCCAATATGGGACGATTGAATACAGAAACACCTCTAAATGGGCAGGCTTATATTGACTTTAAACACCCATACTGCATTACTCTTGGGAAACATATGCCAAGACTTGTTCCTAAGGTTGTTAAACTCAAAGAGGATGGGAACTCCTTGCTGATGGACCCACTTGTGGGGACTCCAACAAGAGATGAGAACATAATCCAACTGGCTCTATCCTCCAACTCACAAGTGTATCTGCATCTGAACCCACCAGATGTAACCAAAAAAAAACTTTCACATAAACCAACATCACAACCTAACCTCCCCAAAAAAAAGACCCCTCAAAAAAGAAAGTGCAGAATTTCTAACACTCCTCAAAAATCAGGTGGAATCCTTCATGGAGCCCAATCCTTTGGAAAATGGGGATCCAGACTGCCAGGCCCAATATAAACGACTTATGAATAAGCTCAGGAATGCATGGATCATGCAATCCCAAAACAAAGACCAACAAAATCAACCAGCAATATCGAGCAAGGGGGCTGACAGGTCCCAGCCAACAACAAATAATACAGCATCAGTTCGAAGCTAGCCAGCTATAGAGCAAAATAAAAAGCCAAAAAGGCAAGGGCTCAGTATTCAAAAATAGCAAACTAAATAAGTAAAAATTCCTTAAGGCCAGCTTCGAGAAAAAAATTGCAGACATGTCTGATAATCACAAGGCTTTTTAACAAAATAGGAACCTGGTACCGAATACAATATTCAGCTGGCGTCCAGGACAACAAAAAAAACATAAGAAATAACCCTAGACCACAGACATTGCCTATGAGACCCGCCACAGGTGCTCCCCTCCCCCTCAAAAACCAAAAAATCTACAGCCCCAGCAGAGTGCCCCCCTGCATCAAGAGAGCCTTCCAATGTCGCCAGCCTCCAGCCTAAAAAAAAAACAGAAAACAACTGGACCAAAGTCATCAGCAAACAGCCCTACACTCCAGGAAAGAAGAGCCAAAACCAAAAACTAATGTTCGCCCTCAAAAGCAGCCTACACACCCTGCAAGTAAACCCAAGAGGATTGTGACAGCAGCTTAGCTATCCAAGAAAGCCTCAAACGGATCTCTGAAAACTATCCTAATGTGGACCTGATAATGGGGGAATACACTGGTCTGCATCCATCAGTGAATCCTCATAATAAAGATATTGGGGACTCCATATTGGGGAAGGATCCTACCCAGTTCGCCTGGAAGAAGCTTTGGCCTTCGACCTTGGTCCTGGTCGATTTCCACGATTACAATCACCATTGAAATATTACCCCACTGGTCCATCACCAGCACCTACCCTCGCCGCAAAAGCCTCTCGCTACAACACCCCACTCGGGTGCTGAGATTAGCTCTACCACAACCACTTAAATAACCTGGCTATACTAGATACGCAAACTGGGACTGGACACCCATATGGTGGTCAGAGCTAAGCTTCATGTCAGACTCCACCACACTTACAAGGCGGCGCCCCACAACTCAGGAGTGGGACCTATACCGAGTTGTATATTGACTGGAGGAGTACCAGCCAACATAAGGACTGTGGTTGACCAAGTTCGCGAGATGACTGCAACAAATTTAACGCCACTCACCAGCTAGCCATAGCCTCCTCCAAAAACAAAATCTATAGAAACAACAGACTGGTGCTGCAAAAATGGCCTCAGAAGTAATCGCCAAAAGTGTATAGTCATCCCTTTGGCAAAACAAAAGTGCTCCACAAATTACCAAATAGGTCTCAATCCATTGGGTAAGAAGTTAAGTATGAAGGGAGGTACAGGGAAAGTTGGGATCTCATCGCTCATTTTACTAATCCACGGCCAAAGGAGTTAGAAGAACATACTAAGACCTATTTATAATCATCCTGAAGGGAGCCAAGGAGATCAGGAGGTCATACCATTTTACTCCTCCTCATGGCCATAACATAATTGGTCCATAAATGCCCCTTTTGCCTTTCCTCTCTACTAGACATCCATATCTGAATTGAAAAGAGAATAAAGTACCTCTACCAAGAGGAAAGCCTGGCCAAATAAATCCATATATGCTCGAGCTTAAAGAAGGGCCTCTCAAATCCTGACGAGCTCTGGGATGACAGCCAAATGTCCAACCCGATTATAATGCCAGCACTGCAATCCTCAGATCTGGAATAAATGAACAGAAGAGTATACTCATCAGCCCGGCAACTCAGTGGTTAGGATCTCTGCCTCATAAGTCTAGAGTCCAGACATCACGTCCCTGCTTGTGTGGCATTTGCATGTTCTCTTAGTGTCTACACGAGTTTTCTCTTACTGCTCTAGCTTCCTTCCACCTGCCAGAAAGTATTGGCTACTCTAAAAATCCACGTTTATTGCATTTATTCTTGCACTTCTAGACTGAGTCAAGGCTGTAAAACAGCTTTAAAAGCCAGTTTATTTGTTTGGTATGAAAATAATAAATTAAATTAAATGTAAAAAATTAGGAGACTGACATATTGTGAGGAGCTTTTCCTATCCCTGCAGTAACTTTCAGGAGTACTGTACCTTATTGCTATCCTGAGGTCTTACAAGGGGTCCCAGAAGCAGGTGACAGGTTGCCTGCATATCAGGCTGTTGTAGCCTTTGAGGAACTGCATTCTTCTAATGACCACTATTCCTTCCATTGTGGGATAGTGGTTCCTACAGCTCTCCTTAGATTTTGTAGGGGGCAAAGGTATGAGCCAGAGCTATTGGGAGCTTCCAGGGAACTATTTTTTCATGGAGAGCTCTGGCCTTCTCTGTAGTGACCTTCTGTATCATACAGCACTCATTAGATATAGAATGAGTATAAGTAATGGGTCACATATCAACTGAATAGCAGGATGTCATGATCTTTTGGAGAACTATGCTCTTTTTATGGAGTTTTCCCATAGATGTGGTGTCCTACAGCTGTTCTCTGCAGATTTACTAAGGCTCCCAAGGAAGGTGGGGGTTCACATGTGAACTGCACAACAGAGTGTAGAGATGTCCTTTCCTGCAGTGACTTTTCTGGGATGCTTATGATACAGTTATCCTCTGACCAAGCAGAGGTCCAACAGATGGTTCACATATAAAATGTACAACTGACTCTTGTAATGTCAATCACTTGTAATAAATAAAGTTAGTAACTTGCTGGAGTCACAGGCTGACAGCTGTAGACAGCCAAGTTTCTTCTTCATCCAAGGGTTTACTGTGAGAATAAATTTAGAATTTTACTGTACAGATAGACTTGGTGGGATTACGCTTCTCATAGATTGCTTCAAACTTATATCTTGTGGGGATGTAATAAGGTATACTGGAGGTACTGAGATGAATCCATATTTCTGAGAGCAGTCCTTTGGAACAGTATGCATTAGAAAGTCCAAAGTATGTCTATAATTGTTCACTACATAATGCCTAAAAGACTTGTGAACAGCTTACTTTCACACTGACTAATTAATTTGAAAAATAACCTATTTTATTGTTGTAGGTGGGGACAGCTGAACATGCTACATGTCTTAAACTGAATGTTGCAGGAAGCATTTGTGGAGATGTTAACTTTTTTCATATGAAGTAAGGTTGGGGCAACAATACAAGGCTGTAAGCACAAAAAATACATTTTTGGTTTCATTCCTGATAGTGTCTTTCAGATGAATAGCACACTCTCTCTATCCTCAACCACTGGAGAGGAGGCTGTATTTCAGGAATTCCAAGCAAAGCATAATGGTACAGGCTGGGTTTGCACTGTATGTGTGTCTCCTTGTGTAGACACTCATGTTCTTCTCCATGTGGGAATATGAGAAAAAAGTGGAAAGAGGCTGGCAGTAGATGTCTGAAACCCTGCCTGAGGCTTTCCTACCCAGAGAGCTAAATAAAAATTCATCCTTGGATGGAACTGAGATCTGTTCTGGAGCAACCACGGATATGTGTATGTGTTTCTTTCAGGGAATGGGGTGCAGCCTGTTTTGTATTCATAAACCTGCCATAGGAGTTGTATGTGAGAAGCTGACAGAGTAAAAGCTGAGTCAGAAAGTGATGGGATACATTCTCTAAATGTTATTAAATACTGCCTACAAACAATTGCAGATCATTCACTTTTCTTAGTTTTTGACGTTATTTCATCACTGAAAAGTGTAATTCTTGGTTTTATTAACTGAATAACCACTGCATCCAATTTGATAACTGATACTGTTGGGGATTTCTTAGTTTATGCTTCACAGACATATTTCTTACTGAGTAAGGTGGATCTTACAAATCTGAAAAGTATGTTTAACAAAGTTTTTTGATAAATTCAAATTTGTCAATAGACAAAGTATATTTTTATTCAAAGGTTATTAAAATTCTTTTCGCTTCTTTCTGTGTGAAAACTGCAAAGATCCATTGCACATATGTTTGCATTCTTGGATCCTTATGGGAGAGCCTTTTTACATATTGAATAACACAGCTGTTGAAGAGCTTATCATGAGTTTATGTATGACTGATTTGCAATGTGTTACATGAACCCTGAGGAAAGAACTTGTGATACTTTAAGTGGTTAGTATCATGGCTGAGCGCACAATCACAATAATAAAAAAAATACAAGCTTGTATTTTTTGCTTTGTATTGTCTCTTGGCACATATAGCTAACAGATACTATTGTTTCATTAAATTGCCATTGTAATGCCCACTAATATTTCAACATTCATTATGGTGACGTTAGACAAAACTTTGCATAGCATTTTTCTTGTGTGTATCTGTCTGTATGTCTGCTTCTATATCTAAACATATGTGGCTTACACGGTTTACCATGAAAATGTAGAATGGAGCTGCGGTGAAAATGGGAATGTCAGAATTCAGTTGGCTGCTTCCTGTATTGCAGATTGTTCTGTGCAGTGAATGCCACTGTGCATTCCACATCTGTGGTCGATGTTTCAACTAGAGATTGCAGTACAGTGAGGACCAGGAAATTATCCCTTTCCCCCTACTGTAGTGCGATTGCAGAGTTAGAATACATCATTTGCAGGGAGTATGGGAGGCACAGCTCCCCAAATGGGGGTGCAGGGGTCTTGCCCTCCTGCAAAAATGTTAAGTCACATGTTGTTTGTCTTTCGGCTTTTCCCGGTAAGGGGTCACCACAGCGGAACTCCAGTCCGCTAATGATTGGCAGTAGATTTTTACGAAATGCTGAGGTGCCAGCTCGATGCTCAACCTTCAATGAAGGCACACCCATTTATGCATGCATGTCTTTCAAACACTACCCAACTGCGGGGAGGACATGCAGACTCCACCCAGAAGGCACTCCAAAGCCTAGCCGAGAATCGAACGGGGAACCTCTTGCTGTGAGGTAACAACGCTACCGCCATACCACAGCGGCATCTATAAAAATGTTAAGTCACGTGATTTGCAGTAATGAACTGCAAAACCAAATATCGAAAGTGTGAATGCGATTTTGTCACTAAATGCACTTCGACATTCTGCCCTACTTAATATGCAGGAAGTGTTTTTTTGAAGTCCATGATTTGAATGGATTATGTTGTATCGTTCACGCATATGATGGTAAACTGGCTTACACACATGTGGTCACTTGACTAGACAGCATTACTCAGTTGGTTGGTTGTGAAAGCACAAAACATTGCATTGCTCAAGATCAGTGTTTGTTTGGGGCGTTTTCCTTTCTTCTGTTATATTCAGGAATTTTTCCTTTCCCCAAAGTTGTGTGTCTGTGGAGTTGATACATACAAGTTCAGGGATGATGTGGTCTTGACCCTCACATGGGGGTATAGGGACCTTGTGCATCTGAAAAAAAAATATTTGATGTGTTCCATTGATTTACACATTTTATACAGGTTTTGAACATCTGCAACCAAGCATCTGAGGTACAATGTTTATTTTTGCGAGCATTTCAAAATTTCATAATAGAGGATATCTATATGTATATGTGTTTTTGAATACTTTTACCCAGTTATTTTTAATTGTATAATGCTTCAGTGGTTTTGAATTCAATTAAATTGTCTTTCAGTGAAATGTATTCTCAGCTATTTTACCTGAATGAATTCTTTTTCCGTGAAATGGTCTTTCAGTGAGCTGTCTACAACCCATCTGTCAAGTGCTTGAACTATCAAAAGTTTGAGCACTAAACATTGTAAATATGCATCGAATTTAAAAGATTAAAAAAAGCAAGTAAAAACAAAACCTTTTTTCCAGGAAGGCAAGCACCCTCTGTACCCCCCTGTTAATTATGTATATAAGAACTCAGAGATTACACTACAGTGGGGAAAGGGTATAGTCCCAGTCCTGGTGTACCACCATTTCAGATAACTAAAAGTGGCCACATTTGAAAACTTGATTTTTGAGCTATTTTTCCAGTATTGTAAGCACTCAAACTTTTAATAGTTTAAGCACTTGAAAGAAATCCATATAAGTATCTATATCTATATCTATATCTATATCTATATCTATATCTATATCTATATCTATATCTATATCTATATGTGTGCATGTGTGTTTGGGGGGCATTTTGTAGCAGACTAGACAAATTAAGTCCTTTTACAACTAAATCATTGCACAACACAAGCAATGAACAGATATGAAAAGTAGCTTTGCAGATATTATGCAGATGGCACTAATTTGAAAATTTAGCAGCAGAAACAACACAACAAAGCTATTTGAAATTCAGCTTAAGAAATTATCAAAAATGCTGTACTAAAAAAAGTAAACTATCTAGAAAAAAGTTACCCATAATTAAAGTGGGTATAATCTTAAGTTAAATTATGTGGGAAATAAACAGTGGATTGTTAAAGAGGCATCAGTTACAGATAGACAAAGAATACAGTTATATGTTTCCATAGGTGATACTCAGAGAGGTAGCCTCCTATCAGCAGCAAGAAACTAGATGGAAGTCTGAGGGTGACTAGAAGAAAAGTAGATTTTGTTCCAGGCACCAAGGCAATAAATAAGAAAGTATACAGGTGGACCTCAGTGAACACTTATTTATTATGTGTATTTGTGTATCAGAAGATAAAGTAGAAGGGTCTAGAAGGAAAGTGAACAAACAGTGTTTTTCAATGAGAGTTACTGGTCAAGGCTAAGAATTTTGCTGATTCGGGTAGCAGGAATGTCAATTCTCCTTTGAGTGTTTGGGAAAATGACAAGGGATGTTCCCCTCTGGGGATCTGTGTGATGAAATGGCATATATTTAAGGATGTTGGAAGTATAGCCTAGTTATTACAATTACGGTCAAGGAATGAGAACTTGTACAATACAGGTAGCATAGCACCCTTCCTAAGGGTATGGCAGGATTTTTTAGATGGGTACTCAGTGACATTAAAGCAATATTTTTATTACTGATGAAATTTTATTTTGAGTATAATCAATGTGATTTTAAAAGGAGCATGAGGTACATGAAGGAATATGATGATAGTTAAAGGCATGTATAATTTCCTGAAAGATGCCATTGAGGAACAAAACATTTCAATGTGGTTCAACCTATCTAGCTAAGATGCCAAGCAGCATGGCCTTCTTCCTGCTCGCTCTTTCACCTCCAGCCCGGAGGAGGTGGATGAAAGAGGATTTTTGTATGATTTTGTTTTGATTACTTCAAGGAAGGTAATAGACTGAGTGAAAGCCATATCATCA
The DNA here is from genome assembly GCF_019279795.1 of Protopterus annectens. Lineage (NCBI taxonomy): Eukaryota > Metazoa > Chordata > Ceratodontiformes > Protopteridae > Protopterus > Protopterus annectens. Next base: position 789,880,720 of record NC_056729.1, read on the forward strand.
TCATAGCAAACAATGCTTTCCAAGTGATGTCTACTTGACCTCCATTAATTAAGAGCGCAGAAGGAGTCAGAGAACAGATCCCTGTGGAACACTTTTTGGAATGTGAAGGAGATAGACAGTAAACTTTTTGTGCATATAAGTCACTCATGTTGTCTAAGCAATTAGCTAACCTATCTCACACCATAAGTTTCAAACCATACCACTCAACTGTCCACATGTTTGCAGAATGTCCAGATTTTTGCCTGATATTTTTGATATATTCTTCATACAATTTGTGGTTTTCTAGCAAATCTTTGAGGATTGAAGTCACTATATAATGATCAACATTTGAATGTAGGACTTATTTTTCAAAAAAATGCGTGTCTGTCTTTGTAACAATTTTCTAAGATTATAAGAGCAATATTTAAAATCTGTCCCTGAGTTTGGTCCTTTGTTCCGCACCCCCGTTATTTTTGTCTTTGTCCAGATTTTTAATGCTAAGAGACTGAGAGGTAGTCACGCTCCATTAGGTGAAGGGGTGGGGGACTGAGTCAGATGTCTAATATATGGTTATACACATGAACTACCCTTATATTAGTCAGATGTCTAATATATGTTTATACGCATGAACTACCCTTATATTAGTCATCTGTCTAATATATTGTTATACACATGAAAAACCTTATATTAGTCAGGTGCCTAATATATGGTTATACACATGAAATAACCTTATATTAGTCAGGTGCCTAATATATGGTTATACACATGAACTAACCTTATATTAGTCAGATGTCTAGTATATGGTTATATGCATGAAATGACCTTATATTAGTCAGATGTGTAGCACATGGTTATGTGCATGAAATAACCTTATATCAGTCAGATGTTTAATTTATGGTTATACACATGAAATAACCTTATATTAGTGAGATGTCTAATATATGGTTATACACATGAAATAACCTTATATTAGTCAGATGTGCAGCACATGGTTATATGCATGAAATAACCTTATGTCTAGTATATGGTTATACGCCCAGACTACCCTTATATCAGTCAGGTGTCTAATATATGGTTATACACATGAAATAACCCTATATTAGATGTCTAATATATGGTTATATGCATGAAAATCCTTATATTAGTCAGATGTCTAATATATGGTTATACGCATGAAAAACCTTATATTAGTCAGATGTCTAATATATGGTTATATGCATAGTATCATAGGAAGTTACTAGGCTATTGGCCCTGAGGCCCTTACAAGTCTAGCCAAGAATTCAGCCCATGTTCCAGCAAGTCAGCACCCTATGCCACTGTTCAGTAGGGACACAAGTGGAATCCCAGGGGTGTGTTTTTCTGTTCCTTGCTTTACGTGGAGAGGGAGTCTATTCTACAGAAGGGAGAGTCTCTGGGACACAAATCTGCCCCACCAACAAGTCCTATTGATGCCGCAAACCAGGTTGAAGTCGCACGTGTGGGTTACTCGAGTGAAGCTTGACTTGCAGATATGCAGCAGTCCCATCAGGGCAGGGTCAGAGATTGCTTTGCATGCCAGACAGGTCACCTCTGAAGAGTCTGTAGGAGACTGAGTAGAGGGACAGGGCTTTTAGCCTGTCTGTGTAGGGTAGATGTTTGAGGCCCTGGATTCTGTGGGTGAGGAACCTCTGTGGTCTCTCCAGCTGCTGCATGTGCTTTGTGAGATATATGTTGAAAGGGTCATTGTACTCAACAATGGTCCTTATAAGGGAAGAATACAGGGATGTTATGACCACCTTGTCCCTGGATGAGATACCCTTACTGATGATGTGGGCCATGTAGAAAGCTTTCTTTACAACTGAGGCAATATGGTGGTCAAAAGTCAGTTTGCAATCAACCTGGGTGAAATAACCTTATATTAGTCAGATGTCTAATATATGGTTATATGCATGAAATAACCTTATATTAGTCAGATGACTAATATAGGATTATTTCATGCATATCTTCAAATTTAAGTGAATGTACCATTGTCTTCACATTATTCTGTAGTCAGTCTTGATAAGTGATAGCTGATGGTAATGCACTGTTTTATATATTTATGTTTGGCTCCTCCAATGGTGTAGTGACTATTGGCTGCTTTCCTGGAGATCACTCTCCATCTCCTTCTGTGAAAGAGTGTCTGACTTGCCCTCCTGGACTGGGGCCACTCATTTGGAGAGAAGATACCCAACAGCTGATTTCCATCTGCAACTTGCCATTGACGAAGACAGGTTAACCCTAGTGCACAAGCATCATAGGTACATTGCTGATGGATTTTCTTTGTGTGTCCCTGACATCATTCTTTTCATGTAGCAATCCCTGCTACAAAATCAAGCATTGCTTAACAAGACCTGGTAATTGCCATGATTATTGTGCCATTACTTGGCGTCCATCAGGTTAACACCTTTCTGGTGTGTTAGAATGGATGACCTCTTCTCCTGTGGGATGGATGAGCTGGCATTCACCATTCACTCCAACACTGCAGCCAAATCCTTCATGCCCTGGTGTAGTGCTCACACTCATAGTCATCTTAGTCCTGTTCAAAGAGCCAGTGGGGATGGCAAAGCTTAGTTACCCATAGAGAGGAACTCTTGCAAAACGATGTGTGTCACATGTTCATTGCTGAATCTTGCATGCTGTTAAGCTGAATTATGAAGTACAGTTCTTTGAGATGCTTCCTGTAACACTAGATCTTCAACGGGGACTCTTGTAGCAGAGTAACATGTGCTTCCCTTACCTTCCATCCACTATCAGCCTACTTTCTGCTGTCAGGACTTGTGCATCTCCAATAGTGGGACAGTGTTGATCTGTTGCTAGTGTGGCTCTTACATTAGTGACTTGAAACATTTTATATATATATCTAAAAAAACGGTCTTAAATTGTCTTCAGTCCTGGAAATAAAGCATGTAAACACTGATTAGTAATCAACTCAACAAGTAGAAAACAAGCCATTATAAAATATAACAGAGGAATGATGGGTCGCTGGATACCTGTACCACCGCAACCACCCTTTATGCTTTCTCTCATACTTTTTTGTACTGTCCTTGCAGTCTGTGCCTCATAAAGTTATACATTTTCGAAGCATACTCTCAATGGAAGGATTCAATAGCAATATACCCACTTTGACAAAAATAAAGTGCTAAACATTTATAACAGAATGTTTTGTATTATTGCATTGCCATATCGGTGATTTAAGTTTGATCGATTATGTTTCAGCTTTTTTTTATTTATTTAACATTTACGTAATTGGATTAGCTCAGGAGCAAGTCTTCCTTGACGTATTTTACAGTACAATATTTATCATCATTTGGAAGTGGAAATGTGTGATGAATCTTCAGTTTGCATAGCTAATGATTGTTTCCTCTAATTGTACTGATTCACTCTGTATTGGCAGAGGAGGTAGATAAAGTAATGATCTCATTTTTTAAACTGTATTAGGAGAGCTGTGCAGGAAGACTAGGTCTAGATGAGATAATTATCCTTCTAGCAAAGACTTCTTAAAAAACAAACAAAAAAAAAAAAAACAAGTCTATTCATATAAACAGTAAGCATCAAAGGTAAATCACTGTCACTTCCTCAGAGGCCTGCAGTTTTTTGTTTGCTCACTTCACCTGCCTGTTGTCCATCATTGTTTGCCATTGCCCTGTACACTCTCAGCACACAGGAAGGGAAGTACTTACTTCAGTACTAAATCATGAGTCACTACTCAAGCTGCATATCACATTAATAGGAAGGCTTAGGCTTATGAGTAAGTTATAGCAGGAGAATCCATTGTCCTCTCACAAAACTGGAGGGATAATCCTTTTTCAATTTAATTCAATGAATATCAGCTAAACTGTTCTACTTTTCAAATTTGGCAGTTCCCTGTTCTGTGAATCATATGAACTGTCCCTCTACTTTTCACTGAATTAACGTTTTTTAAACTGCTGCAGCACCCATGAAGAGGGGACAATGATGACTTCTGAGTATGAGCAAAGAAAAGCACAGTAACAAGGAAAAGTTTGCTGCCCCAAGGGTTACCATCTATTTTTTTGCTAGTTTAATACCAGGGATTAAGACTATGAGCTGATAATGAGGTTCATGTTGTAGTTCTGAGTTTGATCCCCCCAATCTTCATTTTCCTACCATGTAGCACTGAGCAAGTTATTTAAACACTCTTGTCCCAGACCTCCAATGAAAATGCATTAACATAGATAGCAAAATAAAGAAATAATTGTAAAGTGGACAAAGTGGGAGTGTTTTACTGTAACCTGATTTTTCATAGAATATTCCATAAATCAAACCATTGAAAATCACTGTTTTCCATTTTATTAACAAAAAGATGACCATGTAGATTTAGTACTCTGCTTCTTATCATAATGGCACATTCTTGTTGCAGCACCATAATTTAATCAGTAAGCAAACCATCAGATTTGAAAATTTCTTTTGTAATGAAATATTGGGACTTCTAATTTTTCCTACTTTTTAGTTAATTTATTTGTTTATTTATTTTTTGCAAGGCATAAATGTTTAAGTCATCATCACTAACCTGCAAAATCCATGTTGTGTGTCAATGCTTGTGCAGCCCTCTTCATCAAGCTAAAACAGCATAATAAGGAACTATTAATACTTACATTTCTAGGGGGGCTTTGTTTTGGTTTGTGGAAAGAAAATAGTTATTTGTAATACCATAGCATCAACAGCCCTAATAAAGTAATCATAACAGCTGGGAACTATCAGTTCTTGCCAACAGGCATTGCACTCAGGCAAGCTGAAGGTAAAGTTTAGCTGTGCTCAAATGAAAATCTGGTCTTGGCATCACATTTTCAATACAATCTGTATAAAAGAAGCTGGCTATGTAGGTTTATTCTGGAGTCACTTCAACATTGAGGTCACGTTCTTCTATTCCACTAATCGTCTGACCAGGTGACTTAATATCACTCTTTAAATGAATCATCTTTCCAGACAAGCAACCTGAATACTAGGCTCATATTGTAACAACAACTGTTATTAGGAGGAGCAAAACATGCATTCCAATGTGTCTTACTCAAATATTACGTTTTTAGACAGCCAAGCATCTGTGCTTTGTCATCTGGCAGATGACTTTTATTTAGAAATATGCAGTTCTAACTGGATTTAATTTCAGCTTCCAAACAAATGTGTAACTCTTGGCAACATGCTGAGAACATGGGCAAAGTTGCTTCATTTGACGTTAGTCACCTAAGCCATGTAAGCTGTGAATTAATCATAATCCACAAAGTAGATGTCATGCGCTTATTACTGCCAGAGTCTGAACAGAGTAATGTGTGTATTCGTACACATCTGTCACCTGGAGTACCATGACTACAATTTATTGGCTGAAGTGACTGTTTACTGTAAAATTAATGATGTAAAATTCAAATATTTTTATAATGCAGTTATGCTGACTTTTATGGCCATGAATGCAATATAAAAGAACATTTAAGATAAAGACTGTATAACCTTTTACAAATATTGCATGCCATTCAAATGTACTACATTAGAAATGGTATATAATTTAGCAATGATTTACAACTGGTATATCTACAGGTGGCCAAGATGAAATTGCTTGAGCATTAAGTGTCCAAAATTAAAAGTTAACGAAGAACACAACAATGTTTGCTGTGTTCCAAAGTAAATCACCGTTGTTACAGTTTCTGAATGTGTGCTGCAGTGAAGTCTTTAATTTTTGTGGGTGATTTCTTCCACCGTTGTTGCAATTTCTGAATGTGTGCTGCAGTGATGTCTTTATTTTTTGCGGCTGATCTCTTCCACCATTGTTGCAGTTTCTGAATGTAAACCTGCAGTGATGTCTTTATTTTTTGTGGTTGATCTCTTCCACTGTTGTTGCAGTTTCTGAATGTGTGCCTGCAGTGATGTCTTTAGTTTTTGTGGGTGATTTCTTCCACCGTTGTTGCAGTTTCTGAATGTGTGCCTGCAGCGATATCTTTATTTTTTGTGGTTGATCTCTTCCACCGTTGTTGCAGTTTCTGAATGCGTGCTGCAGTGAAGTCTTTAATTTTTGTGGGTGATTTCTTCCACCGTTGTTGCAATTTCTGAATGTGTGCCTGCAGTGATGTCTTTAGTTTTTGTGGGTGATTTCTTCCACCGTTGTTGCAGTTTCTGAATGTGTGCCTGCAGTGATGTTTTTTTTTTTTTTTTTGTGGCTGATCTCTTCTGCTGTTGTTGCAGTTTCTGAATGTGTGTTGCAGTGATGTCTTTATTTTTTGTGGCTTATCTCTTCCACCGTTGTTGCAGTTTCTGAATGTGTGCCTGCAGTGATGTCTTTATTTTTTGTGGCTGATCTCTTCCACCGTTGTTGCAGTTTCTGAATGTGTGCTGCAGTGATGTCTTTATTTTTGTGGCTGATCTCTTCCACCGTTGTTGCAGTTTCTGAATGTGTGCTGCAGTGATATCTTTATTTTTTGTGGCTTATCTCTTCCACCATTGTTGCAGTTTCTGAATGTGTGCCTGCAGTGATGTCTTTATTTTTTGTGGCTGATCTCTTCCACCATTGTTGCAGTTTCTGAATGTGCGCTGCAGTGATGTCTTTATTTTTTGTGGCTGATCTCTTCCACCATTGTTGCAGTTTCTGAATGTGTGCTGCAGTGATGTCTTTAATTTTTGTGGCTGATTTCTTCCGCCGTTGTTGGAGTTTCTAAATGTGTGCTGCAGTGATGTCTTTAATTTTTGTGGGTGATTTCTTCCACCGTTGTTGCAGTTTATGAATGTGTGCTGCAGTGATGTCTTTATTTTTTGTGGCTAATCTCTTCCACCGTTGTAGCAGTTTATGAATTTGTGCTGCAGTGATGTCTTTATTTTTTGTGGCTGATCTCTTCCACCGTTATTGCAGTTTCTGAATGTGTGCCTGCAGTGATGTCTTTAATTTTTGTGGCTGATCTCTTCCACTGTTGTTGCAATTTCTGAATGTGTGCCTGCAGTGATGTCTTTATTTTTTGTGGCTGATCTCTTCCACCATTGTTGCAGTTTCTGAATGTGTGCTGCAGTTGTTGTTGTCTTTCGTTTTTCCCCGGTTAGGGGTCGCCACAGCGGAACTCCGGTCTGCTAATGATTGGCAGTAGATTTTCATGAACGCCGAGGTGCCAGCTCGACATTCAACGTTCAACTAAGGCACGCCCATTTGCCCATGTCTTTCGAATGCCCACCCAACCGCGGGTAGGACATGCAGACTCCACACAGAAGGCACTCCCTGCACTCCAGCCGAGAATCGAACTTCTTTAATTTTTCTGGCTGATTTCTTCCACCGTTGTTGCAGTTTCTGAATGTGTGCTGCATTGGTCTTTATTTTTTGTGGCTGATCTCTTCCACCGTTGCTGCAGTTTCTGAATGTGTGCTGCAGTGATGTCTTTAATTTTTGTGGCTCCTCCCTTCCTTCTTTGTGTTCAGATAACCATGGATTTGGTGTATATACATATTTGCTGGGTTTAAGGGATTACCTTCTGCAAAAGCATTTACTGTTTATTTATTTATTTTTTGCCCTTGTTTGTTTCAGGCATTAGTCTTCAGAATTTTTGGTTCTTTATGCCTTCACATTTAATGTTTCATAGAGGAACCTCATTGACAGAGTATGGGTAATGCTGGGTTTACTACCTATAGCTGGTGTAGTTCAGTCAAGAGGATGAAGCCAGTATTAACCACATACAGGAGTGGATATTTGCTATTATACAATACTACTACTTATTAATAAATAATGACATACATACATACAAATAAACACAAATAAATGTATGCATACATAACAAATTACTTACTTTTTAAAATGATGACATTACATCTGTGCACTTCTTTTCCCTGAAAGCTCTTCCAATGAGCTATGGTTTATTATTCAATAATATGTTCTGTTTGATGCCCCGTGCCATATTTATTCTTTAGTTGTCTGCTTTTGTTACGTCTGGAATGACTTCTTAATGCAGTCTGCATGCATAGGAGGACATATACATGTCAACACTTGCATAGTGCATTGTTTTAAATTACTCCAAACTCATGTAATAGTGGGATTGCTGTCACGTGGCTTACGAGATATAGGATTGGTGTGGGAGATGCTGCCACAGTACGGGTTACTTTCAGTCAGTCAAGATGTTCTTTAAATAGTGTTGCAAAACATTTTTGTTCTATCCATTGAACAGTGAGTTCAGAAACTTGGGGTTACACTGTGAAAGTATTTGAACAAAACTACATCACCTCCTGCTACCTCCATTGGGGAAGCTGCATTCCTCATAGTCCATCTACAATGTACACTTACTTTGAGGACACTGTTTGAGGGATACTCCAAAATACCACAACCTCATATTCAGAATCTGTATCCCCAGTGTTATTATTGTTATATTATCTGTCTGCGCTGATTTTCCCCATTCCATTCCCAAGGTAAAATGGTGAAGAAAGAGGGCTAATTAGTTTGTACTTTCTTACTTCTTCCTACTCCATATAAAATATCTTAACTTTTTCAGTCTGTATGGAAATGGAAACCTGCCAACTCACCATAGACATGTTAATTTAACATGGTTTCCTTTCAATGTGTTATTGACTACATTAACAGTCACTCTATCCAACAAGTGCAAAATCATTATTTTTTAGTGGATGACTTTATTACTTTACTATTTTAGTAGGGCTGCTGTTACCAGAAACTGTAATTATGGCAGCACTGGCAGCAAAAATGTCACAGTAATATTCTTGAGGGTTAGAACCACCAGAAAACAAATGCATTTGCAAGAACCAAACCTACCTCAGAGAACACTGCTGTGGGTTATACTGGCAGACTGCAGGACCAAGTACAAAGTGAAGACGCAATGCAGACAAAATCTTCATATAAGTTAGTGCAGCAGTCAAGCACAAAAGCACTCTGGTAGCCATTAACATTGAGGGGCAAAAGCACTTAGTTTGTTATTTTTATATAGTTTTAATAAAGTCTTTACACCTCATATGTGTTGCCTGGACTGTGCTTGTTGCAAGGAGTGGTGATTTAGACTTATTAGAACGTGTTTGGATTTTTATTTGCTGCACTGATCCACAAGCAGATTTTGGTGGCATTGCCTGGTTTGTGTTTGTTGTAAGAAGTGGTGTTTTGGATTTACTAGAGTGTCTTTATGCTTTACTTTGCTGCATTATTTTGTCTCTGTGGTGACTTCACTTTGTACTTGGTTCTGCAGTCTGCCAGTATGACCCACAGCAGTGTTCTCAGAGGTGGATTTGGTTCTTGTTATAGTTTTAAAAACTTCTTTAACTTGTTGCTGTGGGCAAGGCCAGGTTTGCAGCAGGCACTTGATTTCTTTTGTCCAGTCAGCATGCTTCATTTTTGTTTTTTGCAATTCCTGTTTTTTTATCCAGGCTCATTTTACCTGCTGTGACCTACCTGTTGAAGTGTTTAATCTTTGAAGACTGTGATGTAAATCAGAATGCCATTAGAAATAAATGCACCTTCTAGGGGATAGGTATGCACTTAACCTTCATTATTTGAAATACCCATTTGAAATCTCCCAGATGAAGGTGCTTTATCTTTTCACAAAGCTCTCTTTTTCTGAGAAATGACCAGCCAAGCTCTTCCAGGTGGCAAGCAAGCGGTGCAGTCTTACGTGTTCCATCAGTCAAAAAGCCTGTTCCTTCTCTGATCAAGATGGCATGTCAATTATTTTGGAGACAATGTGGACTCCATTAAGCAAGCCACCTTTCCTGTTAAGATCAAAGGGTCTTCACTTAGCCTGGTAATTATTCTTCCATATTGGATATGGCTTGAGACTAATTATGCTGATTTAATTTCATACATGTAATTTGGCCACATATTGCATGTGAATGACCCAGTACTGTGACTCCCAACAGTGCAAAAATAGAGTGATTCTATCCATTGAACAGTGAGTTCAGAAACTTGGGGTTACACTGTGAAAGTATTTGAACAAAACTACATCACCTCCTGCTACCTCCATTGGGGAAGCTGCATTCCTCATAGTCCATCTACAATGTTCACTTACTTTGAGGTCACTGTATGAGGGATACTCCAAAATACCACAACCTCATATTCAGAATATGTATCCCCAGTGTCACAGTTTGGAGTATCACAAGTGTGATCCTTGAATTACAACATATATTCATTTAATTTCATGTCTATGTCTGACTATCAATGAGCTTGATCCAGGAATGACAAAGTTCTTACTATCTTGTCTGGATGCCTTTGGAACTTTTAGCTTTAAGATTATGTGTCCTCACTCAGAACGGTTGTTTTATTTATTTTTTACGTATCTACACAAACAGACCTTTCTTTCATCAGTTCTTAAGAAATCCAACTTGTATCTATGCATCCTTATTACAGATTGCCCTGCCTCCTGTCATTCCTTTACCAGGAAGGTTATACAAAAAGTGTTGGATAAAGCAGCCTGGATATTTGTTTTAGAAACCGTTTCCTTAGGAACTTGGATCTCTTTCATTCTAGTTTCAGAGCACATTAGAGCACTGAGACAGTACATCATTGCATGTTTAATGACCTGCATGTGATCTTGCTTGATTATCTGAGGGTCTAATGCATTTCATAGGTTCATAGGTAGATATTAGGTATGCAGTCCAGGAGACCATTAATGAACCTAGCCCAAATTCTCCTAACTGACTACCTCAAGGTCTCACAGAAGGCAAATGAAGGTTGAAGGAATCATTCCCTGTACCACAGGAAGTAAATTGTTCATAGGATCATAGGGGGTTACTAGGCTAATGTCCCTAGAGCCTTTTTAAGCCTAGTCATTCATGCCCCAACTTTCCCAATTATCAGTGCCTATGGGTTAAAATAGCTTTGGTATATACATGTGCATTAGGGCATATACAACCTCCCTCTGTCCATAAGGGTCACAGGTGACAATCCAGGGATGAATTTGGGATTTCTCATCTATTGGTCCATTGGTCTAAATTGTGTTTAAATAGGCTTAGGAAAGAGTTCTGTTTCACATGAATGGGGAGTCTGCTCCAGACAAGGGGGTAATCTCTTGAGACTCATAACTATCTGTCCAACATGTTTTGTTTATGTCACAGAAAAGGTTTAGATCTTTAGATCAGGTAAACCTAGTGCTGTTTATTTTGCAAATGTGTAGCAGATCCATCAGAGATGGAACAGAGAATGCCTTGTAGGTTAGGCATAGATCTCCCTTCAGTAGTCTGGAGGTGAATGTGTAGAGGGACAGGGCTTTGAGGCAGTCTGTATAGGATATACAGGATATATTATTTACACCCTCCTTTCTTTTAGTGAGGTATCTCTATGACCATTTCAGCTATTGCAAATGCCTGGCAGGTACAAGCTGCATTGTACTCGATTATTGATCTAATGAGAGTTGAGTATAGTGGGATGATGATCTTCTTAGATCTGAATGACATGCCCTTACTTATAAGTTGCACCACATACAAAGATTTTATCACTACCGTGGATACATGGTGGTTAAAGTTCAGGTTACTGTCGACCCGAGTTCCTAAATTCCTTACCACTGGGTTAATTCTTAGGGGAGTGTTATCAATGTTGTAATTTGTAGGAGTCTTCCTGAAAGGTATGATTATGCATTTTTTTGCATTAAGTTTTAAGCCATGGTTCTGGCAGCAGTTATTTGTCTGTCAGACCCTCCTGGAGGATGTCTACAACTCTGGGGGGATTCAGTGATTGCACCCAGCTTGCAGTCTTCAGCAAATTTGGTCAAAGGTCCTCCACATTTGCCTTGACATCAGAGAAGCATATTCCAAACAAGAAAGGTCCTAGTACCAAGCCCTATGGGACAGCACTAGTAACAGGCCTCTTGGTGGAGGTGGCTCCTCCAACACTAACTTCATGTGCCCTATCAGTCAGCCATATGGCTATCCCTCGGGTGACATGGGGATTTATGCCTAAATTTGTGAGTTTGTGTAAAATACCCATGCAAGATATTGTGTAAAATGCCCTTTCGTGGTCAAGGCAGGCAGTATGTGCTATTTTGGCAATAATCCATGACTCTACTGACCTTCTTGAAGCAGTCCACCAAGTTTAGAAGGCATGATCTGACTTTGACAAAACTAAACTGAGATGAGTCCAGTGTTTGAAGATTTCTTATGTCTTTGCTTATCAGGTCCACAATAGTTCTTTCCATGGCCTTGCATATAAGACTGTCAAACTTATAGGTCAGTAGTTCCCTGGGTCTCTTGATGGTCTGCCTTTGTGTAGAGGGATGACTGTTGCAGTCCTCCATTTCCTAGGGATGAAGCCTGTCTGGAGGGTGTGGTTGAACAGAGATGCTATGGGCTTGATAGGTCATATTTTAAGTTATTTAGCTGGCATCCTGGAATATTATCAGGACCCATTGATAGAGTGTTTTTAGTTCTGGAGATTGTAGTGAGAACCTGTCCTGTTAGTTGGGGAGAAATAGTAGAGGGTATTTCCTGAGGGGGGATGTGGGGGTGATAGGAGGTGAAATTGGAGCTTAAATTTTTGGCCAGCAAATTTGTGATCTCCACCAGTTTGGTATAGGAAGTTCCATTTACTATTAGTTCTGCACACTGTTGGGTGTTCCCTTTAAGGTTGTATACATAACTGAAAAAAGCCTTATGGTTAACCTTAGTGTGAGAGGCTTTTGCCTTGAAATTAACTTTGGTGGACTTGATTACCCCTCCTTGTTGCTTGGTGAGACTGATGGGGGAGGTTTTCATCTTTTGGGTATAGCGCTTCCTATTTTTGGACAGGATTTTCTTTGTTTTTTGTTGTGCAACCTATTTGCACTGGGGGTATAATAGTTGAGCAATACTAGACTGGTTTGTCCAGAGCTGTATTTAGGTGCACTTTCTCAGACTATCTATCACCCAACCCAAAGATGTGGAGAAATAAAAAAAAGGCCATCCTAACTGTGCAACAAGCACATTGCTGCAGATACTAGCATACAGTGGGCTTCTAACTGCAACCACAAGTGCAATATTTGTATTCACTTATGAAAGCACAATATCCTCTCGGTTTCCTAACTGGATGCCAGTACTGGACTCTTGTCCCCCAACATCTGCTGATCACACCCAGGGCAGCCTCCACCTTTGCCCTGCCTAATTATGTCTCTCAGTTTGCCTCATTTATGTTTGGGCTCACACTGAGAGTGGTGTTAGGTGTTAAGTTACTTACTTCCTTCCTAACTGAGAGGTTTTTTCAGGGTATCTTAGGGTAATTTTTGCCCACTGTATACATTCTACCAGTGGCAATCATTAGAGGGAGAGGATTTCTGTTTCACTGCTATAGACAATACTCTGTGAATTCAATATTATAACATTGATCTACTGAATGTCTGCATGCCGTCCATTCGATTCGGTGTCCTGCACCTATATATATATATATATATATATATATATATATATATATATATATATATATATAGTGTGTGTGTAAACTGCACTCTCCATGTGATCACTGGTCTCCTACACAATCCATTGATGGTTTGCCTAAATACATGCTTCCACCCCTGTCCCCCAAGGAGACGTGAATAGTTTAAACCTCATCATTTATCTCATACCCCACAGCAACTTCAACTAATCAAACACAGACTGCCTAGTTCATGGTTAGGCTTTAACCCCACCCCCCCATGCCAACAGAGCTGTCTGGTTTCTTGATATTTTAAAACTGTTACAAAACTTTACTGCTAGTTTGGTATTTCATTAGGGCAGGATATTATTTCTTAATTAAGTAATATGACAAAGCTACATTCTCAATTAGTTTGGGTTTCATAGGTTCATAGGTTCATAGGTTCATACTAGGCTATCTGCCCTAGGGCAATTATAAGCCTAGCCTGATTCTGTATGGCTTAAGCCACCCCTTGATTTGAGTATACTGTGCCCTTTTTAAGGTTTAGTTTACTGTGCCTCTGTCTAATAGTGACATGGGAGTAATCCCTGGGACAAACCTACGATCCCCCATCCACTTATTGAGATTCTTCTTGAAGAGATTCAGTGAGGTGCTCTGCCTCACATGAACTGGAATTCTATTCCAGAGCAAAGGGAGCCTCTGGGTTATGAACCTGTCCCTCCAGCAAGTTCTATTTATTTCTGTGCTGAGGTTCAAGTCCCTCGAGCATGTGGCTCTAAGGGATTTAGATTTACTGAGGTGGAGCATGTCCATTAATTCTGGATTTGACATAGCTTTGTATGTCAGGCATAGATCGCCTCAAGTAGGCGGTATGCAACAGAGTAGAGCTGGAGTTTTTAACCGAGCAGCATATGGCATCTGTTTGAGACCCTTGATCCTCTTGGTGAGATACTTTTGGGGTCTTTCTAATTTCTGCAGGTGTCGGGTAAGGTACATCCCAAAAGGGGCATTGTATTCTATGATGGGCCTGATGAGGGATGAATAAAGGGGCACGATTACCTCTCTTGATCTAGATGTGAAACCCTTCGTGATGAGGTGGGCTATGTAGAAGGTCTTTCTAACCACTTTGGCAATGTGGTTTTCAAAGGAGAGATTGCTATCAACTTGGGTCCCCAGGTCCCTAATAACTTTCTCTGTACTTAATGGGTTTCCGCCTATGTGGTAATTTGTGGGCACATTGTTTTTGTCAAAGGGTATGACTATACATTTTTTGGCATTTAGCTTTAAACCATGGTGCTGGCACCAGTTATCTGTCTCTGTGAGACCTTTTGAAGGATGTTTGTGTCAGCTGGAGAGTTGATTATGAGCCCAGTTTGCAGTCGTCTGCGAACTTGGTGAGCCATAGTCCTCCCACGTTTGCCTGTACCTCAGAAAAGTATATACCGAACAAGAGTGGTCCCAGGACAGAACCCTGTGGGATGTCACTTGTGACTGGTTTCGAGTCTGACATGGCTCCAGCAACTCTCACTCTGTGGGTTCTGTCTTTGAGCCAGTTTGCGACCCATCTTGTGACATAGGGGTTTATATTTAAGCTGGATAGATTATCTATGATGCCCGAGTGGGGTATTGTGTCAAATGCCTTTGCAAGGTCCAGATAGGCTGTGTGGACTACCTTCCCTTCATCTATGGCTTTGGTGACTGTTTCAAAGAAGTCAACCAGGTTCAAAAGGCAGGATCTGCCCTTGACAAAGCCGAACTGGGTAGGATCTAGTGTCTGTAGGTCCCCAATGTCTTTGTTTATGAGCTCCATGATGATCCTCTCCATAGCCTTGCAGACTAAGCTAGTCAGGCTTATGGGGCGATAGTTTCCAGGGTCCGTAGAGGCTCCACCTTTGTGGAGTGGGACCACTGTTGCTGTACGCCATTCTGTGGGCACATATCCTGTAGTGAGGCTGAGATTGTATAGCTGTTTTATTTGAGGGATTAGTTCCTCTTGTAGTTCATGTAGGACGCAACCTGGGACGCCATCTGGTCCCATGGAAGCAGTGTTTTTTGCTTTGGAGAGGGCAGCCTTCACCTGAGCATCTGAGATGTTTGGGAGGCAGACCTCTGCCGGGATAGATACTTGCTCTTTTGGGGGAGGGGGAGAAGTTTGCACTGAACCTGTCTGCCAGGATATTGGCGATGTCTGTGGGTTCAGTGTATTTTTGTCATTTAGAATCAACTCAGAACAAGTCTGGGAGTTGCATCCCAGGTTTCTAACATAACTGAAAAAAGCCTTATGATTGTCTTTGGTGTCCTGTGCAATTTTTCTCTCAAAGCTGGCCTTGGAGGATTTTATGAGGGATCGTAATTTTTTGCTAGTACTGATCAGAGATGCCTTCCCTATTAGGGATTTTGCTCTATCATGTAGTAGCTTCCTCCTTCTGTTGTACAGTTTATTTATGGCAGGGGTCCACCAGACTGGACGCCTGCCTCTGGATGATTGGGTCTTGGTTTTGTTTGGGATAGCATGATCCATGCATTCCTGGAGATGTCCGTAGAATGCATTTATATAGGATTTTGCAGTTTGGGCTGTAGTTTCCACTGGCCCTGTGGCCTTGAAGGATTCCACTTCAGTTTTGAGAAGTGAGAAGTTCGCTTTTGAGAAGTTTTTCACTGTGGTTTTCTGGGCTGGGGGTGGGGTCGGGATGTGGACATCCAGTGAAATTAATTTATGGTCTGATCTTACCAATGAGGGATATACTTCTGGTATGGAGCATAGAGTCCCCATGTTGGTAATGATCAGGTCTAGTATGTTGTCCCCTCTTGTGGGAGTGGTGACTAGTTGTTCCATAGCATTTGAGTTTATAATTTCCAGGAATCTTTGGGCTAAGGTGCTGGGGCTTGAGTAGTGCTCCCAGTCAATGTTTGGGTAGTTGAAGTCACCCAATATAATGGTGTTGAGAGAGATCTTCATGTTCTCCAATGTTTTCAGGAAAGCCGAATGGGATTCCTGACTTTGAGAGGGTGGTCTGTAGGATGCTATAAACTGAAAAGCAGTCTTGCCCACTGTTAGTTGCACATGGATGGTCTCCGATACGTGCAATGCCACTAACCTGGAGGTGTGGATATCCTTGATAAATATGGAAACTCCCCTCCTTT
The DNA here is from genome assembly GCF_019279795.1 of Protopterus annectens. Classification (NCBI taxonomy): domain Eukaryota; kingdom Metazoa; phylum Chordata; order Ceratodontiformes; family Protopteridae; genus Protopterus; species Protopterus annectens. The sequence goes on from NC_056729.1 coordinate 789,897,149, forward strand.
TGTGGTTCGGTCCGGGTTTTGGGGCGAAAAGCATGATATGAGGTATAGCCTGGTAGTGCTGGGGTGCTCTCTGGAGCCTTGAACCAGGTTTCTGTCACTGCACAGATATCGATGTTCTCCATACTGAGGAGAGCTTTGAGTGCGTGCATCTTGAGGTTAAGACTTCTGGCATTTAGCAGCATTACCCTTAGTTTCTTGTTCCTTGTGCTGTCTATGGGGGTGGGTTTGACTTTTGAGCCTTGCCTAAAAAAGGCACTATGGGGGTGGCAAGAGCCTTTGCCAATATCCGAAAGCCCAGTGGTGACAGATGCAAGCTGTCCCTAGCGAAGCAACGTGGCTTGTCGAGCATGTCATCCCAGGCTGACAGACACTGGATCCCCTTTGAATGACACCAAAATTTTAGCCAATTGTTAAAATCAATCATTTTGTCTTTGTACTGTGGCATTCCTAATTTAATTGTAGAAAGCCTTTTGTTGAGTCATCTCCTTGGAAGCTATACAAGCTTTGTAGTCTGACTCTGATGTTTTATGACAGTAGTGGGCTTTTTTTGAATTATATTTGACCTACATTTAGTGTCAGAGTTTCAACAATGTGCTGAAGGTTTGGTGTGACTTAGTTTCTACTTGTGAAATGAAGCACATGCCTGTGACATAAAAAAATACAGGGTACCTTTGCTATTACATCCTGGCTATATGTGTTAATCACATGGACTAATTCATTGTTAAACATGCCATTTGGACACACACACCTATTTTTTTAATCTTTTTTGTTTTCATTTATTATTTGAGTGAATGAACTGTTTTGTCTCGGATTCTTTTTGGCCATGACCATGATGCAAACGTAATGGTAAATACAAGACTATAGAACCAGTTATCCAACGTATTTTCGGAAGGAGGACAATGGAGAACCCAGGTAAAAAAAAAAAGGAAGCTTAGTGACATGTAAATACTACTCAAAAAGTAACCAGATGTCAGGGCTAACCCACCGACTCCACAGAATAATACAACACATAACATATTAAAGACCCACAGTGCATGTCACACAATGCACTTGTCATTACCAAATGTGTGCATTACAACAACATGACAGATACATAATGGTTATAGGCAGATTCTGAAGCAACTTATAGTCAGGGCAGCATGCTGCCACAAGCTTTCCTTCCTGACTTACCTATGCATAGGTGATTCTTAAAGAGGACCACTGGGATTCTTATTGCTACATAGTCAAATGAGAAAATGCAGAAGTCTTTGTCATATTTGCAAAACATTTCTTTGTTGGCCATACTAAATTTTAGTATAAATGAAAACTGACATAGTACATTAATTTACACATTTGGCTTAACCCCACAGCCCATTAAAGTCAGTGACTCATTTTTCTGCAATAGTACTCCATGAATGATGGGGTTTTCCCTGTCATGCCTGTAATACTACTGCTCACCTATAGATGGTGCTGTGAAGACTGCTGTCTTTAAAGTGTGTCAGTGTTTACACATTCATGATCAGTAGGCTTTGGATTATGTTATGAATAGCTACTGCAATTCATCAACATAGAATACTCCTGAATCCCATTACATACAGATTGCACACCATGATATATTTGGAGAAGTGGTATTGATAAAGTCCCTGCCACTACCTATGCATAACCGGCCTCCCCACCCCAGATCAACAACATGTGGAGGGGAGAAGCAAAGTAGAGTATTTGGGGTAGGATGCCCTCTGCCATGCTATCTGGAACCTTCTGCAGTACAACATATGAACTGCTGAGAAAAGTATGACAAGTATGTTGTACTTTGATATGTTGCCAGAAGTATCCATTTGTTAATGCATAACAACGGGTTTACACTTCAGAAAAGATTTAATGTAGCAATACGTTTTAGTATAAGCAAATATTAATATAGATTTTTTTGCAGTTCATGGTGCATTTCATTTTAATTTTATGTATTTCTCTATTAGTATTTGTTTATCTGTACATGTATATTTGTGTATTTAATCTACATCCATATATCTATTTCTATATATATCTATACATGTATCTCTCTCTGTCTTTCTCTCTCTCTCTCTCTATATATATATATATATATGTGTATGTGTGTGTGTGTGTGTGTGTGTGTCTGTGTATGTAGGTGTGTGTTGCTGTGCATTGCAAATATATATTTGCTTGTACTTCACTCCATTTTCCTCTGCCCCACGCTTGTTATATTTATTCATTTCAAAACACAATGGATGTGGGAGAATCAGGAATACTTTTTTTTATTTGGAGTAACATGGCACAAGTTCACTGTACTCCTTGCACTCTGCCAATCCCAGTGGAATGGGAGTGCCTAGTTCATTAAACTTTCATCCTGCAGGTTCTGGGGAGGTGATGTGAAAGATAAACGATTTAGATCATTGTTTCAGAGACAAACAACACTGCCTCCTGGAATCTCATTGAGCTCTGCACTATGCCATGCTTGACTTTGCACTTAAAATAATGGCAGCATCTCATATGGCCCTGCCTCCTTTTGAGAATTCATATAACAGCATACTGCCCTGTGTGCTTTATGCCGCATATTACTGATGGGCTTGGCCAAATCTTGCCTACCACCTGCACTAAATGTAAGCCTTTGACTGTATGTCTCTGTTGGGTTTCCACATTTGTCTGTGGCTTTTATGCTGTTATGATACATACAGATACATCCTGCTGATATGGCTGAATGCAAATCATGTTGCCCCATAAGCAATGTATTCATGCATTGTTGTAGTCCTCTGTGTTAATTCTGTGGTGTACTACTACAATGCAGTGTAGTTAGTGCTAAAAAAGCTGCAGTATTTAATAGGAGGCAGGATACCATGTACACTACATGTATGTGTATATTTGTGACCAATAGCATGGCTCAATGATTACAGCTTCTGTTTTTCTTCTTCACAGCTGTATATCTGTTTTCTTATTTCCAGTGTGCAGTTTATATGATCTTCCAGTATCAGTATGAGTTTTCGTCTGTTTCCATTTTCCTCCCATTCCCAAGGCATGCTAATCGATTGACAACGATAGACTGTGTAGGTATCTTACATTTAGCTGGTTACTGTGAACTATATCATACCTGAAAAGGGTCCAAAAAGTACAAGTCTATGTTGTTTACTTATTTATTTTTTACAAGTAGCTGAGATGTATCATGAAGACCCATTTTTAATCACAACCTTGTCACATAAGAGGTAAAAATGCAATTCATAGTGATAAAACAAACACCACACAGGTACAGCTAAAATCCATGCCGTGTAATGACAGCAGGCTAGTTCAGTTAGACATTCTAAGAAATTAATTGCACAATATATTATATTGGACAATCTGGGTACAACTGAATCGAGAAGGTGAATGATTTAAAAATGTACATTCAACACATTGTGGACAGAGGACTGGTTGAGCATGGGAAAGCGTTTAGGCCTACAGAGTTTAGGCCTACAGTTTGTTGGAAATATGTAAACACATCTAAACAAATACAAGTAGACTCTTTTTTAGGAAACTGCTTGCAGGGTTCATTTACTGAATTTGTAATCTGGGGTCGAAGCACTGATCAAGAATTCTGGCCAATTTCAGTTACACACACACACACACACACACACACACACACACACACACACACACACACACACACACACACACACACTCACATCTATACATAGTATAAGCTTGGCATATATAAAATCAAGGTGGGACAATCAAAGTAATGGAAATAAGAAGAGCAATTAGATTACAGGAGATATTAGTTGACAGGATATATGGTCTCTTGGGTGTCAGGAACATTTAGCTTGATTAAGTAGATGAGACTTTAGTAGTCCATACAACTTGGGGTACACTGATGTGTCTTTAAGTCTGGGTAGGATAAACTCCTATAGTTTGGGACAAAGAACTGAGAATGCATAGTCGGGGGCATGAAGTTTGGAAAGTGGGATTTGTGTTAAAGAACTAGTATGATTTAGGTTTCTGAGGTTGTATGTGGGGGGGGGGGTTGTCTTACTACTACCTCTCAACTGTATAGAGTTTTGCAGAATGTACAGATTTCTGCCTCATTTCTTTGGCCTGTTCCTCATACAAATTGTATTTTGTGAATAAATCACTGGGATGCTCTACGGATTAAGGTCACTAAATAATGACATACATTTGAGTGTTATACTTAATATTCTTCAGAAAATGTATGCTAACATAAAACTTATTTTAGCAACTTTTTAAGTTTATAAGAGCAGTATTTAAAATGTGTTCCTATTTTTTGGGCCTTTGTCGCCCCATTATATCAGGCTTTGTCCAGATTTCTTGCGCTAAGAGGTTGAGAGCTATGTGTCTTACTAGTCTTGGGGTTAAAGGAGAGAGAGTATGTTCTTTTCTGAGCCAGAAAAAGTTTGAGCCTAGTAATAGGTCCGCTCTTTGCTTAACTGGTAGCCAGTGTGCTTTTCCCAGAGTTATACAGTGGTGTTCATTTCTTGGCGAATGAGTGAAAAATCTACACATTTTGTTTTCTAGTGTTTGAATGGTAATGGAGTTTGGAGCAGACAAGAGGGATGCAGAACTTGACTTGAGGATTTCCCTGTTGCAGCTGTGGATATGTATGATAGAAAAGGGGATACTTTTGTGACCAGAATAGTAGGGAAACTGAGTGAGGGGTCTAACTAGGGACCAAGGTACTTTAAGGACACTTGATGCAAATGGGAGTTGTGGTCATCATACCTCTCAACCTCTTACTGAAATAAATCTGGACAAAGCCTAATGTAATGGGGGACAAAGGCCTAAAATAGGGATATATTTCAAATATTGCTCTTATAAACTTAGGAGGTTGCTAGAATAACAGGATTTTTGTTAACATACATTTTCTTAAGGATATAAAGTCTGAAACTCAAATGTACTCAAATGTACATTATTATTTAGTGACTTCATTCCTCAGTGATTTGCCAGAAAATCACAAATGTGAGGCAAAAATCTGGACAGTTGAGAGGCATGGTGGTCATAGATTATTACACTATTAGTTGATCTGCTGAGTTTCTGACAAATGTTTTTGCCTTCACTGTTGGGGTTGTGCCACACCTCACCATAACTTTAAGGCAGATTCCCTCCTGTACCCAAGTTCTTCCTATTTAGTAGGATAATGGATGGCACCTAAAACAAGCATAACAAAAGTTTTATATTTATTATGATGTCCTAACTATGAATTCTGCTTCTAAAAGTTTTCCCATACCTAAATGTCTAGTGAAGAGAAAAGGAAAGAAAAGGACTGCAGGAAATGAAAGAAAGTAAGCATAACAGTAAGTTGATAGTGGGTAAAGAGGCCAACCATTTAGGAAACATATATTTAGATGAAAACATAGTGTGGTATTAAGATGAGAGTGAGAGAACATAAAAGAGTATTAGTGTGGAGAAAAGATGGGAGAGTATATTAGAAGTCACAAAGGTACCAGACAAAAGTGCACTATGTTGTTGGAAAAAAAGAAGTAAAATAAAGTTCTAGAGAGGAGATCAGACTAACCGGAACACAGTCTTAACCATCTCTAGCAAAATGCACTCCAACTTAAAGTCTGAGACCCATTTCAGTGACATAGATGGAGACCAGATAACATCAAGTGCTATTAACACAATATACATTCATTTAAAAATGATCATTTCTGTAACAGTGCAGTTGAGTACAGAAACACTACTCATGTCAATACCAGGCTGCCCTTTTAAAAATTAGCACACAGTCTTGTAACCCAGTCCACTACGGAACAAAAATTGATGTTAAGGGAATCAGCACATTAGAACAGACAGCAATGATGTAGTTTAATTAGAGAATATGAGATGCTTTGTACTGAGTGATGACTTAATAAGGTTCAGCTATGCAGTTTTACTCCAGAAGCCACATGTGCATTAGTACAAATTTTTAAAGCATTTTAAACATATAATTGAATAAACAAGTAACAAATAAAGGGCTGCACTGCTGCACACCATGCATCCAGAGTGAAAGGACAAAGGCTGCAAAAGCTAGCAGAGTGAGAGAGGGTACTTGCATTTGGTTAGAATTTAAATTACTAAAACCAGGTATGGGGTTAGGAGGTCATACTAAATAAATAAAGACAAATGTCAAAAGGTGACCCTATAAGCTATGATTCACACCTCACTGTATGTACCTTAATTTCAACAGACAGAAAATTCCATCACAGAGGACATAGAATGAAAAAAAAAAAAAAAAACAGAGTGCATGAAAAAAGGATTTTTACATAGTTTGTAGATGACTAATGGATCTGAGGGGACTATCATTAGATTTTAACTTTAGGGTACTGTCAAAAGAGAATTCTAGGGGTCCAGGGTAAGTATGTTGAAAATTAAAGTACACAAGCCTAGCTTAGTTAACCCTTGCCCATATAAAATGCCAGTTTTTGTTCTATGTGGAGCACTTGTAACAGAATGATGTAATTTCTATCTTTTGCATTTTATTTCATTAACTTGTCCGATGCACGTGCAAACATTGGCAAAGTATATTCTAATAAAGAAAGAATGTAAGTATTCTTGCCCTAGCTTCTTTTGTGAGTAGTTCATATGCATTAAGTTGCCAGACAAGCCTGGACTTTGGAAACGTTTTTTTTTTTCTTGTGCCCATAGCTCTCAATCTTACATCTTCAAAATGAGGAACACTACCTCTTATAATGTGAAAGAAGTGGGTAAAATGTGGAACTCTTACTAATAGCTTGCTAAGAACTTCAGCAAGGAAGCTCATAGGATGGTTAAAACATATTTTTACTTACAGAATAATTATTTTAATGTAATAATATGATTCGGTTCTATTTACCATGTATATCAGTTTAAAAATAATTGCTAACACACTGAATGTGTGACAGACTCTTTCAATGTGGAACTTTGAGGAACATGGCATTTTTAAGACCCCCAATAAGGAACATTCCTTGTAATGAGGTACACTTGAGAGTTATGCTTGTGCTACTCCCCACTATCAACCATCACTTCACCCCCCTTGACATCCCATTGACCTATTCATTCCCTGTGGTGAGAGAGTTTTGACCTCTTTGCTCCTCTGAGGTGATAGTGAGGAAGCTAGGAAAATGAGCTAACAGTCACTCCCTGTGTGATATAGAGAAATATTGCCAGCCCAGCTATCTGGAATTTTGTGAATAATTCTATGTCATTTGTGAATATTGATATGATTTATACAGAACTGTATATTCTGTACTGGACTGGAATGTAACCACGGCATCCCCTGCTAACATAGAGCAGAGGTGCATGTAAACTATATAACTGTGCAAATGTGTGTTTTGATAGTTGAGACTGGAACTTACAGAGCTGACTTGCAAAGCTTCAGGAAAATAAGTTGAAATTAAATTGCTTTACATTTTGTGCTATAAAAGTTAGATTCAGAACAGCAAGAAGGCAGGATGTCTGGAACTGTGGTGCCTTCTGCATTGTTTTGTAGGTGGGTTTTTTTTGTGTGTCTTCTAGCAGCTCCAGACATCTGAAGGCTATGTGTTTTTTGCAGGGGGATGTCAGTTGTTACAGTGGGGGGTTTGGCTTGGGAACTTGAGTCGGGTGACAAATGGTGATGTCATCCAAGCTAGCCCAGCATTGGTGTTTGATACTGATTTAATAGCTCTCTCAGAGAGAGAGAGACTGTGCATTTTGTGTTTTGTCTTTGACCTGGAAACATCCACTCATCATCACCATCTGCACTTGTATTGCTGCAAGTAAGATTTAGGGCATCGTATCACTTTTAGATATAGATAGGAATATAGCAAAGATTAGTTTAGATGTTTTCTTTATTTATTTGAGGCTGTCCTGCATTGTTGTTTTAAATATTTCCTGAGATTTTGAACTCGGGAGTTACTGTGTGTTGATTGACTGAGTATTGTCTTTCCCTTTTATTATTTATTATTAAATATATTTAAACCTGTCTTTGTGCCTGATATTTGTGAGACATATTTAAGCTCTTAGGGTACTAGCATATGTATTTGGTGACACTGTACAGGCCACTCTTAAATAGGCTTGTAAGTCTTGGTCAGACTACCATTTGGATAATAGTATCATTACACAGTAGGATTGGACACCCTTTGTAAGGGTATTATAGTAGATGATAAGTAGGGGTTGGTGGCACTGGAACTACCTCATAGTCTGGGCAGAAGGGGCATAGCTAGTAAACATGTACTAGCCTTCCTCAGGTATGTATGTGTGTTTGTATATATACCAAATCTCAAAGTGTGTGTGTGTGTGTGTGTGTGTGTGTGTGTGTGTGTGTGTGTGTGTGTGTGTGTGTGTGTGTGTGTGTGTGTGTGTGTGTGTGTGTGTGTGTGTCAGCTATTTAGGCAGGGACATGAAGCACTGGTTAGACAGAGATGGTGCTGGAAGTCTTGGCTTGGCCCATAGGCTGAGATCTTAACCCTATAGCTGTGCAAGTGGGGAATCTTATTGGAAATCATTGAGAAAGAGGGAGAAACCATCCCCAGGCTGACTGTGATCTCTGTGTGCTCTTAAGGGAAATTGCATTTTACTGTGTGTGTACTTGTCATCCTCCCAGTGTGTATGGCCCCTAGCTGTTGCCAGTGGTGATGACTGAAGCTCCTTGATTACTGGGCCAGTGCAGGGGCATCACACCCTGAAAAGTTAGGCTTTCATTTTTAAGCCTTACTATCCCTTGCACAAACCTCTGGCATCAATGGATTTGTTTGGAGTCAGCTTTGTGCTGCATTTGCACACACCTTCTTTTGTGACACGTTCCTTCAACCCTACCTTTATTAAGACACACCCCCTCTCATGTGATTCCATTCTCCACCAATAAGCATACCCAGATATACATTCCTCACTGTGTCATTGAACAGAGACAAGTATGCTATGGCTCTTATACCTGTCAACTAACCAGATTTTCACAGACTATCCAGAATTTGCCTCATATTTTTGGACTAGTCCTCATACGATTGGTAGTCTTCTGGCAAACCATTTAGAACTTCATAGCCTTCAGAAAATGCATGCTAATGCAAAACCTTTTATTCTAGCAACTTTCTAAGTTTATAAGAACAATATTTAATATCTGTCCCTATTTTGGGTTTTTGTCCCCCATTATTTTTGGCTTTGTCCAGATTTCTTATGCTAAGAAGTTGAGAGGTATGCAGTATGCTCCATCTAATCCTCAGAAAGTGCCTAAAATGCTAACTTAATTTGGGTCACCTGGGTTGGAGTGATGACTTTATGTCTCTGTGCCAACTGAGCTGGCTTTGGAAATAATTTTGTTAATGTTAACACAGAATGTAAAAGATGGACCAAGCTACACCCCAAGATATTTAATGACGTTCACTCTTTCAGTGCAGTGGGCGGCTGCGGTGGTGCAGTGGTTAGCATTGCCACCTCACAGCAAGGGGTTCTCCGGTTCGATCCTCGGCTGGGCTGCCTTCTGTGTGGAGTCTGCATGTCCTCCCTGTGGTCGTGTGGGTTTCCTTTGGGTGCTCTGGTTTCCTCCCACATCCCAAAGACATGCTGTAGGCTCAGTCCTGGGACCTCTAAATTGGCCCTAGGTGTGTGTGTGTGTGTGTGTGTGTGTGTGTGAATCTTGATGTGTGGATGTGTGTGTGTGTGTGTGTGTGTGTGTGTGTGTGTGTGTGTGTGTGTGTGTGTGTGTGTGTGTGTGTGTGCCTTCTGTGGAAGGTTGGGTGCTGGGCTGGCAACTTGACACTGTAAAACTCCACTGTCAATTATGAGCAGACAGGTGATCTGCTGTGGCGACCCCTAACTAGGAAAAGCTGAAAGAAGAAGAAGACTCTTTCAGTGCAGTATTTATCAGGGCTTAATATGGTCTAATCATCCTTGAGGGTTACCACATGTTTATGTGTTCCAAATGACACAGTGGTAGTTTTGTAAATATTCTGTTTCAGGCCTAGATCAGTGGGTGACTGACAAATGTGACTGAGGTGGGTGGTTGGTTTCTTTGAGATGTTATGGGCATTAAATGCCTGCATCTATTACCCACTTAACTAACTAGAACAGGAAAAACAAAACTAAATAAATAGAGGAGAAGGTGGTAACCCTGGAAAATCCACACTGAATACAGATTCACTGTATGTTTTTAAGGAGATATTTTTAAATAGAGATCAGACATGGTTATGCAGGATAAATGTAAGTCCATCATAAGACTGGTATTTATACCGTCACAGACAATGTATTTTGAAATATGAACAAATAGGCACTCCATTCACTGACTTTACAAAAGCCTTCAGTTTAGTAGATAACTCCTTTCATGTGGCAGGCATCGGTATCCAGGTTCTAAAGTGGCTTAAAGTCTTTGCAGCAGACAGGCATATCAAAGTAAAAATAAGGTGAGTTGCATCTCTCTCCTTCTCTTCTAAAAGAAATCCATCAGGGATCAGTAGTTTCCCCTATATTCTTCTTCTTGTCATTCCCCTCCTACCCAGAATCCTTTATAAAAAATCACATGATTATTTATGGAGCAAGTTAATCCACAGGAAATAGAAAAAATAACATAGACCAAGACCTTGATCTGCTCAGTGGTTTGTTCCATGGATATAAACTCATCCTCGATAGTGAAAATGACAAAGGCCTTGCTGTTTGGTATATCACAAAAATGAGCCTGTTTAGTAAGCAATTGGACTATTATCTGAAATAAAAAAATCAAGGCCCACCTCCTGAAACTGTACAACAATAAAGATATCCAGGAAAATAACTCAACTCAAGTCTTAACTTCTATTCCCGAAGGGCAAACAGATATTGGCAAAGGGATCCTCCTTCCACATTAGAATATGCACTTCCTATCATTACCACATGTCAAAAAGGAACCTAAGCACTGTACACACTGCATCATAGGACTGGATGCAGATTTATGACCCTGTCTACTGAAAGAGACCATCACTGTTCTTTCCTTTAAAAAGGTAAGTGGCTCCCAGTCAAACAAAGGTCTTCACTCTTAATGGAATTACTTGTCAACAAACCTAACAACTTATTATTCCCCTTCTTTGCCAGGAGATCATCTGAAATGTCTATCCATTAAAACTTAACAGTCTGCCTTCCAATTACTCATAACCTTCATACCCCATAGAATATTAATTATATTCCACTGAGCACTCTTGCTCTGTACTAGTTATTTATTTCCTTTTGTTTATCCTTTTGTTAACCAACTATTCCCACAGGGCTGATGAATCTTTCCACAAGAGACCCCGAGGTAGCATTTATACTACTAGGAGAAATTTAGGCAGGGCATTGGGGATCCTCTCCTAAACTTTTCAATAGATGCCATGGGATCTTTTATATCCACCTGAGATGCCACCAACTCAAGCAGATGGGCTCTTGGATTAATGCCTCATCCTAGCTCCCAAAATATGAGAATTCAAACCTTCACATATAAAAAGACATTCCCACCTACCCAAAATTCTGTTTAGGTCTAAAAAAAGTATATATTTAAAAAGCATAGTGCAGCTGCGCCACCAGCTGTTAAATAGCCTAACAACCCCCTCCCCAAGAGACTGTTTACCACTCCAGCTATTTGCACGTGTAAAAAGATGGCATATTCTTTGAAGTTTTGACCAGATTTCTTAGACTTGTTAACCATCTTTCCTTCCTGTCCAGTTAACGTCTATCCTTGTGCAGTACTCCCCCCAGTGTTAGATCCCCATCAGTGCTCTTTTCCTGCTATCCTATTGTTCTATCATACGTGTATCATCTAGCCTCTCCACTCTCCGTCCTGTTCTCATCGATGAGCTCACTCCTCCAAAGCTTTCCAATACCTACAACTAAATAAATCAATGACATAATTGTAAAAATTGAATTTTAATAACATCAATGTTAAGTCTAATGCGTTTTCCATGTTCTTTTGTCTACTCATTCCTTGTGCATAGATTTCATGATGGTACCCCATTAACATTGTAGCCAAAGTGTGTCTTCTATAAAAGTATCTTTTTTTCATAAATGTGATGCTGCTACATTTAATGTTATCAACAGTGAGGATATTCTCTCTGCATTTTGTGTTGATTATGTTCATCCCTTCATGCAGCATTTATGTATCTTGTGTGGATGTAACACACTGGATTAAGGCTCCAGTTGCTTCAGGGGCATGGGTTCGAATCCCGCCATTGCCAGTTCCATTTTAGATGGTGCAGTGGTAGCATTGTCGCCTCACAGTAAGAGGTTCTCCAGTTCAATTCTCACCTGGGGTGCCTTCTGTCTGGAGTTTGCATGTCCTCCCTGTGTCCGTGTGGGTTTCCTCTGGGTGCTCCAGTTTCCTCCCACACTAGAAAGACATGCACCTGGGGCATTTCTCCCCAGGCCTCTGCTGAAAATTGGCTTTATTCCAAGTCAGACTTTCCCGGTTAACAAATGTTAAATAAATACAATAAAAATATAAAATAAAATGCCTAGTTTCCAATCTTTGCCATATCTTGCTAGTAACAGCTGTCTAACTGTAGCTATAGTTGAAAAGAAAAGAAAACAAACAGAAGTGTTCTGGACATGAGCCTGCGGAACTCTAATAGATATATTTAACTGGTTAACTCTTATTCTCATTTTTTGGGTTCTCTCCCTGAGCCAATTATTCACCATTTGAACCATACAGCTATTATAATTTAGTTAAAAAAATTATCAGCAATACACCTGTACTTAATTGTGGTAAATGCCTTAATCAGAGCTAAGTATGGACTATGTAGAGTCAGCTCTGCACGGGAATTCTGTATCTCTACAAACAATACCATATGAAACAGGGACTAACTCACATTGTTCTTTTACAGCAGGGTTACCAGTGTGTTTAGAATGATGTGATTTTTACCATTGCATGTGTCTGCAGTGTTTATAGGTAAGGCAGACTGGTCTGTAGCGATTATGGTCTGATGAAATATCTAAAACAAATACAGTCCACTCTGAGTCCGGAACAACAGCTAAAAATAACTAAAGTACTCTGCCGGCACTAGAAAGTCAAGAAATCACTTCACAACCAACACAGTGGGATATCGTATTTCACAATTTAATCAGTTTAGTGCTTTCATCCTTAAAACTTTTCTGGTGAAATATCTCACTTATATATGAGAACCACTATAGCATAACAAAAAACTTCTGTAACAAAGTTGGTTGTAAAGATTGTATTGCAGAGTATATACAGTAAAGTGGCTATAGTAGAATATTTCATATACTGTCAAATCTGCTGCGAATATGTGGCTTAAATACTTCACTTCCTTTATTACTATGGTTATCATTTATGCCAAAATACTGGGTGATGGGTGTCATCCTTGCTGGCCTGAGGTTTAGTACTTACATACATTTCGCTTTTATAAAATTAGCACATGCTTTGCCTACCAGGGTATCTGTAGTTAACTGAGGATAGGATATTATTAACTATATATATTGGCAGTTTATTAAATTTGTGATATTCTCTCTTTAGTGTTCTAATATAATTGAAAGCATCATGTTATTTCCTTTGCATTTTTTAGTTTAGTTTTATAATCTGACCTGACTGATCTGATCACTTTAATATGTTCTTTCTACATTATTTTAAGTATGATCTGACACATGAGTAGGTTATTGTTGTTCTTCTTTCAGCTCTGATCTGATCACTTTAATATGTTCTTTCTACATTATTTTAAGTATGATCTGACACATGAGTAAGTTGTTCTTCTTTCAGCTTTTCCCAGTTAGGGGTTGCCACAGCAGAACTCTGCTAATGATTGGCAGTAGGTTTTTATAGTGCCAGCTCGACACCCAACCTTCAAGGAAGGCACACCCATTCTACATGTCTTTTGAACGCCACTCAACCACAGGGAGGACATGTAGACTCCACACAGAAGGCGCTCCAGCCAAGAATCAAACAGGAGAGCCTCTTGCTGTGAGGCAACAACACTACCGCTGCACCACCGCAGCTTTGACATGAGTAAGTATTTTTCCATATTATTTTAACTGTGATCTGACATGTGGGTAAGGATCTTTATTATTTTAAGTGTGATCTAACAAGCGGATAAGGATCTGCCTGTATTATTTTAAGTGTGATTTGGCACATGGAAAGGATCTTTCTGTATTATTTTAAGAGGGATTTGACAAATGGGTAAGGCAGTTTTTGAAAGAGGTACAATATCTCTTTTTCCTGTTGTGCAGTTTATTGATTTATTGTTTCAGCAGGGGTTATGCTTTTGGATACCATTATGTAATTCTGAGACTTGTAACTATGAACTCAAAAATCACAGAAATGACTATGAAAATCAAGGAGAACAATGACTGTTGAACATCTCTCTTCTTCTTTAAAGTTGTTTCTGTAGGGACACAAGCCTCCATGAACCCTCCCCAATGTGGGGTGCCAGCTACCCTCCCAAGCTAAAAATATATCAACTCAGAGACTGCAGTACCTCAGAAAACAGGGAATGCTGCAAGAAACAGCACTGTTGGACTTAGTATATGTAAGTTCACATTCTTCTCTCATTCAGCCTCACAGTCTCAGACTCTCACATGGTGGTGTAAGCCGCGGTGGTGCAGCGGTAGCATTGTTGCCTCACAGCAAGAGGTTCTCCCATTCGATTCTTGGCTGGAGCGCCTTCTGTGTGGAGTCTGCATGTCCTCCCCGCAGTCGAGTGGTGTTCGAAAGACATGCATGAAATGGGCGTGCCTTCATTGAAGGTTTGGGCGTCGAGCTGGCACCTTGGCACCATAAAAATCTACTGCCAATCATTAGCAGACCAGAGTTCTGCTGTGGCAAACCCTAACCGGGAAAAGCCAAAACAACAACAACAACCTACCAGTATACTGACAAGTCTCACCATGCACATTTTTGATGCATTGTTTATGGTGTAGTCGATATGTTCATATATATCACATGCTGTAATCATTTGGTTGCTAAGGATATGTTCCCTGTGTGATTAAATAAGAAGCACATTTATTTCTGTATAGTTTCCTTTGGCACTGTCTAGAAAAGCAAATACATTTTCGGGTTTATAGGTCCCAATTCCAAGTTTAAATTAAGTGTTTAGTCCAGAGGAATGCACCTTAGTGGGTGTACAAATAGCAGTAATATTAGTTAATGTAATGTCAAGTGTAATGTTCCAGAACTGGACTATAAATGATTTATTGTAAGTCAATAATCACTCTGCTGAAACAATACTCTAAAAACAAACAAAAATTAATAATTGAAAACTGAACAAAGTTAGTTATTTGAAAGTAAATTTCATTCTGATTTTTTTGTTGTTTAATTAGGATCACAAATTCATTCATTACAATGTAACAGTTACAAACCCAGGCTGACATATATGAGACAAAAGTTATGTTCATGGTATGAATACAGTGCATATAATCATGGTGTCTGCACATTATGTGCCTCACTTTCTTTTTTTTAAGGTTTTAGCCTTTATATTTAAAACAAAATGAACTTGTTGCACATCAGTCTGGCATCAGCATGTTTTTGTTTATTTTTACAGCTGATTACCATGGCTACATCTAACGAGTGCCTTATTTTTAGCAAGCTACTTTGGCTACATCTAACTTGAGTGCTTTATTTTTAGCAAGCTTTTTTGAAGTACACAATGTTGGCATTGATTTGGAAATTGCTAGTGAATTTGCAACTGTAAGTTTGTGACCATACACTTCTAATATATGCTTACATTGCTAGCAGTACATTTTAATTACAACATGATTTGATATTACAACATAATTGTACATTAACAGATTTGGCACATTTGAGGAGGATACAAGTACTGGAATCCCTGAACGGCATTCTCAAAAAAAAAAAATGCCAAACTGCTGTAAAACACTTATGTATACCAACTGCATGGTTGCACCAATGCAAAGACGAGGGAAATTCATCCAAAAAGAGCATCACTGCCAGCACAACTTACTGACAGCGATTTCTTACGCATGAACTCTGCCCATCGACCAGTGATCAAAGCTCAACCCTTCACTCTTCATCTACCAGTAGGGTAACAGACTATTTTAATGTGAAAAGACAGATGACTGAGTCTGCATTACAAAAGCCTACCAAATCTTATCCTATACTTGCAGAAAAACAACGGGCAAGCAGGAGAAC
The DNA here is from genome assembly GCF_019279795.1 of Protopterus annectens. Taxonomy (NCBI): domain Eukaryota; kingdom Metazoa; phylum Chordata; order Ceratodontiformes; family Protopteridae; genus Protopterus; species Protopterus annectens. The sequence goes on from NC_056729.1 coordinate 789,913,143, forward strand.
ACCAAAAACTAAAAATGCCAAACATTCATAAGCCACTGAAATCTGTTTAAATATTTATGAAAATTAAACAGCTGAGTGCTTTCATCTCAGATAAAAGCCTTTCTTTTTTTTAAAAAAGTATTTATCCTATCTCTACTAGTCCCCTTTAGCTAGTTTTATAGCTATATATTATGATGGTAGGTAACTGAGCCAATAAAATCTCATTGTTCCAGACACCACAAACCACTGGTAATACACTAAGGTCATGTAAATTGCCATTAAAAATTGCAGTGATGTGTAGAATAAATTAAGTCATGAATTTAAATGGCCTGAATGTCTTTCTTTGTGAAAGAATGTAGGCATTCATATGCAGCAGTATTGCTGGAATAGATGCTGTCATGATAGTAACAAGAACTTCCTTCCCAGCATGGACATATCCAGTTATCAGATGCATTTTGACAGCAGTTAGAGCCCCAACATCCACATGCATTCTAGTAGTGATCAGATGCCTTCACAATTTCAACATTAAAATTGTCTGAAAACAGAGCCCTTGACTTAGCCAAACCTTGTGCAGCTGACTAACCCTCCCCTAAGTCTACTATATTAAGCATGGAAGTAAAATTGATGAGTCTCCCCAACCTATCTATACTAAGGCAGTGATAACAAGCCTTTAAACACTAATCATTTCTGGAAAAAATAGTGATTGTTGTTTTTTTCAGGTCTATATTAGAACACAGAATGTTCAAAATTTTGAGTGTTCTAATATCGACCCATTTTCAGCAAACACTGAAAATATCGAAGAAACAGAAAACCGAATGTTTTCCTAGGGAAAGGTTTTGGTTATCTGTTTCTGTTGCTTCGGCATTTTCAGCACTGTGGTGGAAAGTTAAGGGTCTGGTTCAGGTAAGTGTGCAATTGTGTGGACGTGAGGGTTAGGGTGGGTTAGGTGAGTTAGGGTTAGGGCGCGGGTCAGGTAAGTGTGCGATTGTGTCGATGTGGAGGTTAGGGCGGGCTAGGTGAGTTAGGCTTAGGGTGAGGTGACTGTGTGATAGTGACAGACCTTAGGGTTAGGGTTTGGGTTAAGGTAATTGGATAGTTAGTGGTGTATGTATAGTTTAGTGTAGGGTTAGCTGTAAGAGTTTAGGTGTATGTGTGTGGATTGCTGTTTGTTTGGTGTGCTTGTGTTGTGTGTATGTGTTTTGGAACAGTAAATGTTTTTCCCTAGGAAAGAATTCACTGTTCTGAATGTTCGATGTTTTAGATTTCAATTCGTAGGGTACAATATTAGAATACTCAACATTTTGAATGTTTGGTGTTCTAATATAGACCCGTTTTTTCTGACTACCATTGTCATCCACAGGGTGTTACTGGTCAACACCTTGAGATACCCCCCTATCTGGATATACTTCTGTTTAGGTTTGGCCTCTACCCATCCCAAAGTGTACCCATCCTAGTGGTAAATGATGTGTTGCCTGCCATTCTATCAGTGACTTATCTGTCCCAAACTGACATGGTGATCAGTCTTTGGGGGCTCTGATCAGAAAACCCCCCCAGTAATTACACTGTTCATGAATTGGACAAATAGCAATCAAACAGGCTGTTTGGTGTGTCAGTGGGCAGTACTGATCCAATTTTAACCTAGTTCATTTTACCCATGACAGAAAGTCATTTGTTCAAAGCAGGCCTTGTACACTGCTCTGGTCAATCAACACTGCTAAATGGATATGTTAGTAAGACATATAATGATTCTTTTTAAAGAAATATACTTCAGCAGTATTGTGTTGATTGGCTGATGTTTGTATATCTCACTAATTATCCTCCCCACTATGTTCCTGCCATGAATTGCCTTGCGTATAATTCTGCACTCGGCCTACAGATATATATGTCCTTGAATCAACCTTTATTCAGTGCTATCAAACTGACTAATGAATCTGTAACTAATCTACATAATAGCAGTCAGAGGTTTGGCTAAATGTCATAAAATAACAGGAACTGTAAAAAAACATTTGAATGACATACATAGAGAATGGTGAAGGTAGCAGGTTTAAAGGCAATATGGCACATTCAGATGAGAAAATGTGATGGTGTAAGGCGCGTAATGAATCAGAAATGGGCTATTGCCCAGGGTCCAAAGAATAAAATTTAGGTTCATTTATTTCTGACAAGAAGAAATAATGGCTTGGTGCAAACATTACTGCTGAATGGGGAAAAGCATCGTCTCTCAGCCATTTCCGCTTTATACCATGTGGGCACTTTTATTTGGTATAAAAATATTTTCATTATCTTCATGCGTGATGATTCATAGTATGAAAACTTGGTGGAGAAATAGCAATTAAATTAACTAAGGCCTATACAAAGAAAAAGCAAGATAGGCAGTTAGGTGACAGACAGGCAGACTAGTGGACAGACAGACAGATGTTTACAACAGGGTACCTGTACTACATTAGATAACTGTGCTTGTGTTTTTGCTACTCTTAACTATATGACCTATGATGTGTGAGTGATGTGCCTTATAACATAGAACTCACAATGGAGTGATAACGTCATCTCAAAATGAAATAAAATTTGCACCTATTAAAGCCACATTCATACATGTTATGGCCTTGTACCACTCCTTGTGTAATGCCACATTCATACCTGTACAGCCTTGTGCCACTCCTTGTGTAATGCCACATTCATAACTGTCACAGCCTTGTACCACTCCTTGTGTAATGCCACATTCATACTAGTTAAAGCCTTGTACCACTCCTTGTGCAATGCCACATTTATACCAGTTAAGGCTTGAGCCACTCCATGTGTAATGCCATATTTATATCTGTTATAGCCTTGTACCACCCCTTGTGTATTGCCACATTCATACCAGTTAAGGTCTTGTAACACTGCTTGTATAATGCCAGATTTCTTGCTAATTCCTCCTGCATTGCTTATCATTCACTTTTGTCTTTTAGTCGCACAGTGCTAGGAAGGGATATGACAATGTAATGTTTAGCTGTGCTATGTCAGTTAAATAAATCTCTGCAGACATAAAACAAATAATTTCTAGTGGAGGTCACTTACAGGCTATATGTCATAAAAGTCAATATAAATCGTACTTTGTGAATTTTAAAGTAGTGAGAAATATGGTTTAGCATGCTATTGCTATGAGTAAAAGCCATTTTATCTTTTAAGGAAAGTGGCACTTTAGAATAATGGCAACACAATTAAGGATGCTTTTTTTAAATACAAATGTCATTTGTAATATACCGTGATTATAGTTACAGTTTAACTAAGACATTTTGAGTTTCATGTTCACTGCCCTATACCATTGCAACAAGGGCATCAAGTTTAGCATAAAAAGATTTCTAGAATGAACATTTCTAATAGATAGTACAATTCTGAGGTTCAGGCAAGATAGCAAGATGTTGTGTCAGTATTCCATGTTAGTTTGACAACAGTGAACAGAGTTGTTGGGAAGTGAAATCAAATATTTTATTTTTTATTCAAAAGATTTTTTTTGCAACCAAATCAAACAACTTAGCAGGTGATTTTTCTCTTTTTGTCATCTCAGAAATGTGGAACTCTGTAGCTCAGTCACTTAGACTAACTAATAATCTTAAAACCATCAAACAACAGCTAAAGTAGCACCCAATGAACCTTAGTCCTGCTGTTGCTCAACTTCCGGTTAAACTAATTAACCTATAGAAGGTAATATAAACCATTGTAAGCACTTGTATGACCTTTTAAGACTGACAAGCCCTCTCTTTCTCCTACCAAGTAGATCTAACTTCCTTTACCTCCCTTGTCGGTCTACTCATTGCCTGCACTTAACCTTCCTCTCTGTCCAGGGTTTCTCCTAACTGTACACCAGGCCTGCATCTCGTTGCTATTCCTCCAAACCTTATACTCCATATAAGTGCTTGACTCAAGTCTTTAAATTGCTGTCCCTCTACCAGAACCATATCATATGTCTCTAGATAAGTCACTGCAGTGGATGTATAATCACATGACAATTTCTCTCTTCACATTATTGGGTTAACACCTTCTTATTATTCCTCAAACTGTATTGTAGTGCATGGAGCATGGTAATTACATTCTGACATCTGGAAAAAGACAAATCAGTTAAGCACTACTATAGTGAGAGACCCAACCTTAACAAATGTTAAACACCCACTGTTTAATTTGTTAAGTCTGGGTCTTGTGCTAGGCAGTCAACTTTGCCAGTATTGATCAGCAAAGACAGCAGAATAAAAAACAGATTTGTTTCTGCCTGTTGGCCATAATGGTAATGGGTCCCTGATTTCCTGTTATAAAGTTAGAAAGTAACTAGAATAACAGGATGTGTGTCCACCTGTATTTTCTGAAGGATATGAAGTCTGAAATTCAAATGTATGTCATTATTTTAAGAAATCAGTCTTCAGTAATTTGTCCAAAAATCACAGATTTTATGAAGAACAGACAAAATATATAAGACAAAAATCTGGACAGTTTGTGAAAATCTAGACACTTGACATGTCAAAGCGAGTGCAAACATACCCTATTGTTGTTACACTGACTTTTTTGAAAGCCAGTAAAATGTTTAGCTCTTTTTTATCTGTAACTAGTAGTACAAGGAACATAAACAGTTCAGTGTACTACAATGAATTATGATCAGGTCTATGATCCTAACCTTTAATTATGTGTTCTCTACGGGATGCCAAGATTCACCTCTAGAACTTAGCTCTTGAGGTGAATTTCTTGGTATCCGTGTCTTGAACACAGGATAAGCAGGTTATGATCAGCGACCTGATCATAATCCTTTATGTTAAACATGTCATTTCCTTACTTATTCTTTGCTGTGTAGATTACTGGAACTTTTCTCCCCAGGCTTACACTGAAAAGGGGCAATGCAAAATCGGACTATCCTGGTAAACAAATGTAAATAAAAATTAATAAATATATAAATAAATATGTGAGTTAAATGAATGAAATGAAACTGAATATATGCAGGTGTTCTGAAACTGCTGCTATATCCAGTTTTGCAGGATAAGCTCCAAGGTAAAATTCCTACAAGCCTATCCAAGTACAAAAGCTAAGAAAACTCTGTGGCTGGGTATTGCTTTTTAATTTTTTTTTACTAGTTTTTCTGTCTCTTGCTGTAAGCTTCCTTCCTTTAACCAATTCCCTATGTACCCAGTAATCTATTTCCTTTGAATAGTAATTAAAAGCACACTCCCCTGCCTGTCTCTTTACATTGTGTTCTCACATCTCCCAGCATGCTCTTTGTGTATATTACTTGTTTCAGATAATAAAGCCCCTCAGTTGTTCCCTATGCATACACTCCCTATCCCTCCCCTGACTAAGGATCTAGAACTGAAGAGGAAATTGCATGGCTTTAGGGAACAGGGAGTATTCACAAAAGGATGACAGATGCCTACAGCACTTCTGTCCCAAGTTCTGTAGAGATCAAAAGTGCTGAAATGAATGGCCTGCAGAATGTTGAATGGCATGTCCACACCAATCCCCTCGTAATGAATTAGTGGCCCAACTGCTCATAGCAGCACACACAAAGTTACACAAACAGGCCCACAGTAAAAGGTCAGAATCCTTCATGTTGAATTGGCTAGTGTTAAGCATTGAAGTTCACACAAGAGTTTAAGCTCTTTATTGTGATAGAACAAGTAAAATGGCAGCATGTTAAAAGTGAACAGTTCAAAGTGTTAGGTAAATAAACGACTAACAATAGTGCAGCTAAAAAAAAAAACTAAAAGCAAATTGTGAGTTAAGGGTCATTGTTCCATTACCCCAAAACTTAATATAGCAAACTGAAGTATTACACTAAAAAAAGGGACAGATCCTCATCAGTACAATATCAGTGTACTTGAATTCATACGCAGACATACAGATGCACACACAAACACACACATGCACATACACGCACACACACACACACACACACACACACACACACACACACACACACACACACACACACACACACACACACACACACACACACACACACACACACAAAACACACAGAAACATGCGCGTGCACACATAATTACCTAGAATCAAACTTACCATGCTCATTATTTTTTTATTTGGCTTGCTTCTGACTTCACTCCTGTTTCATGATATCCATGTCTATATTGTTATAAAATGAAGCATTTCACTGCTGAAAGATCAACATAAAGCCAGTACTGTTCTAACAGAACCTTTACCTTGCCAATGCCAGCTTTTGTTCTTTAAAAAAGGCATTGCTTTCAGTGCGACTATGGCATGATGAAGGCATTGTTTTCTTGGGTTTCCTTATCATTTAGTTGAGTGTGCAAAGGTTTCAACTCTTGGCATACACTTCACTGTTCTGCAGTGCCCTAATCACTGTTACCCCATTGGCAATCACTGCCAACACTGTTTTTATCGGTGGCATTCATTCAAAGTATTTTTCTCTGCAGTTGTGCAACCATGGAGTTGGTATTTAAGTCAGGGATGTGGGAGTTGAACACCTCCACATTGGGGTAAAGGAAAGGAGGGGCTTGCATATCTGCAAAAATGCTTTATTTTTTTTCCTTTTGTCCGATCAAAGCTTTTTCTAGTTCAACTCATCCAGCTGTATTTCTGACTTAAGTTGATTGAACAAGACACAGTAGAACCACTGAATTCATGAGATAGATTGATTCAAAAGAATTCCTTTTTATGTGTCACCCAAGTCAAATGCAAACAATGCAGTACAATAACTCAAAATTACCTTAATGTAGACAGTATACTATGCAGATTACAAAGCAGGAAGTCAAGAAAAGAACTCAGTAGTCATAATACATGTCCTAAAAAGATGTATCAGTGTTATACTCTGCTCTGTGTATAGTACACTAACACAGTGGTTTAAGTGCCACTGTAAGACAGTAGACTGTTTACTAATATCTCCTATGTGTAAACCACAAAACAGTATACATTACTGTAGCACCTGTAAGATCATCCATAGATGATATTTGAAAAACAGTCTGTTGTGAACCCTACTACTCATGGATCAAAAGTAGGCACATTTAAATGTAGTGCCTGCAAACAATGTCCACAACACAACAACAACAACAATTTTTATTATAGGAAATTAAAGTAAAAAGTACAAGCCAAAAAATTACTAATTGTGTAAATAACTAACCTACTAGTGTATGTGTATGAGCTGTTGTTTTAAGTTGGCAAAACGGAAAGAACGCTCAAAAAAGAATATATGAGCACTTATGATATTAATAAAAGAAGAAAAAATTTACAATTTTTTTTACATTCTAAAATATGTTCTAAATTGGTTTTTAAAATTTTTAATAATAGGTGTAACAGAAAACCCCCAGTTCCCAGTGGTGGGGAGGACAAAGAAGAGTTATGGCAATCAAAAGGAAACTTAACTCACTCCAGGTCAACAAAACACTGCAGGTATTAGCAGTGTTCTGCTGATAGCTAGATTGGTTTGTAGCAGGAAGAATTAGTTATGTATTGATGCAATAATTTATGTTTATTTTGTATTGATTTTTATGGTTCTGTTGGGTTCATACTTATACTGTACTGTTACCTTTCATACTACTACTTATTTTTATTATATTATTGTACTGATGATTTTTTATATCAAAATCTTACTTATACATATCTTATTATAAAATTCATCTTTAATAATAGATAATCATCATTTAATATTATTTATTAATGTATTTCAGACCAGAGTTTTTATTTTTATTATTTATGCTCTGTATTTCTACTCTAGAGTTTTAATATAATATTTAATAGTTTATAGTTCAAACAGGTAATTGGTGACAGGAATGAATTCTGTATTTTATTGTTGAAGGAGATTTTATTAGGTACTTTTTTTATTTACATGCTTATTTTTACATATACATTATATACATTTTATTTATATTTATATTATATTACTATTTATCATTATTATTTATTCATATATATATTTTGTTTTATTATTTTTATTTTATTTTGTTATTTATTTATTGTTTGTAGCATTTATATTTATTTTTATTTTATTTTATTTTATTTTTTAATTCAGTGTACAATATGTGCAATAATTTGAGTGGTTATTATGTTAAGATGAATAAAGACGTAAATCAGCTACAGTACTGTTATTATAGCAATTGTAATGCTATTATAGTTAAGATTTTAGATAGCATATACAAGCAATGCATTTTATACATTTTAAGTATTTTTAAAATAGTTTAGATATTAAGAAGAAGTAATGAAAAAATTGTACAGTTGTTTAATTTTGAATTTGTAAAAGACGATGTTCAATATTTTGTTTTTTAATTTTTTTGTTGTTTTGATAATGTTAGGCAGGCAATTAGAAATTTTTTATTTTTTGCTACATCCTTATTGCACTATTGTTAATGAATTAATTAGGTATTTATCAGGGTGATTTATCTTGTGATAGGGCTTGATATTTATATATTTATTGATAATTGATATAATTATTATTATTTTTCAATTTTTATTTATTTTTATCTTTATTCTCCTGATCATCCATAGATGTCCTAACACATTGGGTCAAAAGTTGACATGATGTGCATCACAACATGGCTGCACACTGATCAACAGCTTAATTTCAGCTCTCCCAGTGTGGAAAAAAAAAGAAACTAAGAAATAAGAGCTAGTAATTCTGCCATCTTGAGTAAAATTCAGTTCTGACTAGGAAGTACACTGTCTGGATGCCAGCAAAGAAGAAAGGTAGAGAACCTGGAAGAAAATCTACTAGAAAAGGTGAAGAGAAAACACCGACTGGGAAGAATATTGCAGCTGTTCAGTAAAAAGAAGTTCAAGCACCATCTTTGCTGCAAGACATGGTCCAGTAATCTAGAGGAAAAATTAAATCAAATGTGCAAAGAACAGATTAATATAAACAAAAGACTGAAGGAGTATATCGACTCAAATAACAAAAGGCTGGAAAAAATAGAAGAAACTTTAACTATTCAGATTAACTGATAAAACTGCTAAAATCAGAGATTGAAATGAATAAAAGGTGGCTTTATATACGATTTCTCTAGAAAAGCTATTTTAAGCTGTTTCAAAAAATGGTAAAGTTAGAAGAGAGAGCATGTATAGAAAACCTAAGATTTTCTGCTTTATCATTGAACAGACTGCATTAATGTAATGAAAGCACAAATAAACAAGTGGACTGGAATTCCACAGCAGGATTTGTTAATTGAAAAGGCACATTGTATACATGCTACAAACCTGACCTTGAGAAAAGCAGCCGAGACCTGTATTAGTAAAGATGCAATCATACCAACAGAAAGAGTTGATTTTGACAAAACCATGGGGGAAGGGCAAAGTATTAAAAATTGGAGGCAGCAGAGTGTCTGTGGAAAATGATTATTCATGGTATAAAAGGCAGAAGTGAAGCAAATTTATCCCAGTAATCAGGGAATGTAGAAAAAGCCACGGTGGTGCAGCAGTTAGCATTGTTGCCTCACAGCAAGAAGTTCTCCTGTTCGATTCTTGGCTGGAGTGCCTTCTGTGTGGAGTCTGCATGTTCTTCCTGCGGTCGAGTGATGTTAAAAACATGCAGGTAGGTGCGAGCATGAATGGGCATGCCTTCATTGAAGGTTGGGCATCAGGCTGGCAACTCGGCATTGTAAAAATCCACTGCCAATCATGAGCGGATCGGAGTTCTGCTGTGGCGACCCCTAACTGGGAAAAGCCGAAAGTCTTTTTTTTAATCAGGGAATATAGAAAAGCAGATGTCATATTCTAGCTGTTGTATCCAGCTGTCTTCAGAATATTTTTTTTTTCTGGAGGATCAAAGACATTTTTGATGCAGAACAGGCCAAGGAGGAAATACAAACATTTATCCAACAAAAAGTGAGCCATCAAGCAGAAGGGAATTCTGCTTCTTAATCTTCTGACAAGAAAGCTCATAGAGACACTTTGCCAGTGAGACTTTTTCAAATGTTTCAAAGGAAAATACTTGAGAGACAGAAAAAAGCTGAGGAGTTAACTAAAAGAAACAGGAGTACCTTGGATGTGAACCAGAGTCTGGTGTTAGGAAATGGGGATGAACAGAAAGAAGACCAGCAAACCTTAAGTTAGAGAATAAATGTAAGATTATACAGCATCAATCACAATCATGAAATATGGCTTTGTAAGAAGAAGTGTCTGAGAAAGACTGGACTTTGTTGACTTTGTTAAACTTGTGGCAGACTATAAAGCATATACCCCACTTTATGTCATTAATGTTTATAAGGACACCAAAAGGAAAAAAATGTAAGTGTAAGTAAAATAATTTTTGTTCTTAATCGTACTTTGTTAAACTTGTGGCAGACTATAAAGCATATATCCCACTTTATGTCATTAATGTTTAGAAGGACACTAAAAGGAAAAAAGATATAACTGCAAGTAAAGCATTTTTTGTTCTTAATAGTATTTGTTATAAAACATTTCATGATACGAACTGAATGCTATACAGTAAAGCAGTTTTGTGTAGTATGTAGTCATAGTCAGGGATATTTTAAATGTTGGGGTGGGGAGTCTTGCCAGTGATTATTGTATGTGATAATGCTAGTAAAGTAAACAATTAGTTTTTTTTTAGTTGTAAGAAATATAGGCTTATATGTAGAGATGAGATGTTTTCTGTTATTTTTGCAAAAGTGAATGTCTGTATTAATGCCCTTGGCTTAATCTATAAAAAGTATTTTTGTAAGCAAGTAGGATTGACAAATTATGTATTTATTTATTTATTTAATTTGACATTTGTTTACTGGGAAAGTCCAACTGGTATTAGCTCAGGGAGAAAAGCTCCAGAGTACATATTAAACAGATTACAAATCATCATTGGTTACAAAGACTAATCATGGAAGTACAGTTTGTGAATGCAATAAAAAAGCAAGCAATATGGTTAGGACACTCTGTGCACATAAAAAAGAGGTGACTAAGATAACAACACAGCACTACAATTTGTGGATAGAATAAAAGAAACAATAAAGTTGAGACACACTATATACAAGATAAATGATTAAACAAAATTATGATGACATGATAGAATGGGATGCTAAGCTTCTTGCATATGCAATGACATGATAGACTGGGATGAGGCCAAGAAGACATTTGGACTGCAGGCTAGAGACTGCCTTCTGTACCAGGTATTGAGATCAGAGTATAGATAAAGGGATATAGGAATCCTGCATGAAATACCTGCTGTGGTAGAGATTGTAGATGAACTGAAACCAGAAGCTGCTTTTAAAAAGAAAACAAAGGATAATTAAATAGGGAATATAAAATACAGCACAATAACTATATCAATCAGAGGAAGTTAGAAAAGACTGGGAAGAGAGATTTGGATAAGCAATTTACAAGGGAACAATGGGAGGACATATGTATGACTCTCAATTATGCAACAAAGTCCAGAAGGTTTAGAATTTATACCCCATGAAGATTTCAAAGAATGTTCATATGGAAGAAGGTAAATGTTGTAGGTATGATGGGGAAGAAAGAAATAACTGGGAACATATATTTTGGGAGTGTAATAATGTGGCAGGTTTTAAAAATTCCCTACAGTGTATTCTGTCAGAAACATTGCATGATCAAATGGTATAACTAAGAAATTATTTTTGTTTGATCTGGGACACAGGATCTGAATTGCCTGGACATATTAAGGCCTTGTTAAATTTAATTTTGTTGTCTGTATATACTAGAAAATGGAAGTCAAAGTCTAAATCAACTGTATTTGAAGTACTGAATATTGTAACAGAAATAAAACAACTGGGCATGATATAGAGCAAACTATATAGAAATAAATGGAAGTTGTGGGAACAATACATGCAGAATAATATTCAGGAGGAGGAGAGAGGTTTAAGGCAAAATGTATACTCTTTGTACTCTACAAAGTACACAGTTTTGAACATCACTTAGACAACTGTGTCTTTTTCAGTATATGTTTGTGACAGTCTAAATTAATGCTTTGCTTACAGAGAGCATTGCTAATCCCAAGCAACAATAACTTTGGTAGGTATAGAGGGAGTGGTTGAAAATGATACATGCATTATTAAGTGTTTGGAAGGACATCATTTTATGACATTTAAACATTTAATAATACGAAGTAAGTCAGAGGGACAGAAATAAGTGACTGTGAGTACAACATGGAATTCTCTGGCTACAGCCTTGGTTTAAGGGAGGGCATGAACTGAGACATTTATGTAATGTTAGACTGATTATAGCTATAAAAAAGAATATATGTGATATATAATGTATGCAAATGGAAACATGTTAATATGATTTGTTTTCTTTTGTATTAATGTATGTTTGCCTATGTCTTATGTGATAATTTAATAAAGGTGTTAAAAGGTAGACATTTATTGGTCTTCTATATTTAGTTAATGCTTTCTACTGTCTGGGGATTATGCGCTGCATAAGAAAACTTCATTTTATTACAAGAGGGATGTCTTCCTTTTGATTGTATGCAAGCAGTTCCTTTATTTGTAAGATATTGCATTTATTATTTATTTGATAACCATGTGCCTCAGGACCTTTCTCACCACATCTGTATGACTATGACAAGTGACATATACATATACAATTTAAAGTAGTCAATCAGGCAACACAACTTTAGAGGTATGAGGAAATCAAAATTTCTAGAGAAAATCCACAGACATAGGTGAGTATGCAAACACCACACAGGCAAGTGTCCATATCATACCTCTCAACCTGGAGACATCACAAATCTGGACAAGGCCCATGAAAAATAGGTACAAATCTGTATGCTGAGTAATGTAAAATTTGCATACATAATAACATAACCCTGCGCTTGGGATACCAACTTTTAAACGCAAACCGAGGAACAGACAACCAAAATATGACACCAGAGCCCCCTGCAGCCATTCCATTGTCCCATTACCTGGCTATTTCACCCCATTTACCACAAACACTAATGTGTGCATACTGCTTTACTTCTACAATGATTATTTGGATTTTATTTTTACATTTTATAGCACAATGAACAAACACTAATAGATATCTGCTAAACAAAGCAATACTGTCTCATAATGAAAATAGTCTTGGCATTAAAACTTCTCTTACCTTGAAATTCACATTCATTGAAAAAGCATTGAAATCCACACCACATCCAAAGAAAATGCATCTGGCCAGTGGTGGATAAAGATTACCTTTGGGCTGTTTTCAAATCAGAGGCCCCTTGCACCCAAAACAAGAAACATACATGCATTCTTTTATACACCTTCCTGACTTTATTAAATGATATTCCTTGTATAATACAGCACACTTGTTAGACTTAAGTTAGAGCACATTTTAAATTTATTGTTTAAACATTTTTCCAGTAGGCAATGAAACAAAATGCATGAACCAATAATGACAAAACTGCCCTATTTAGAACATTTCCATCATAATAGTCTACTTCCACACAAAATTGCATTTTAAATTTATTGTTTGAACATTTTTCCAGTAGGCAATGAAACAAAATGCATGAACCAATAATGACAAAACTGTCCTATTCATAACATTTCTATGATACAAGTCTACTTTTGCACACACACACACACACACACACACACACACACACACACGCACACACTTAATATATATATATATATATATATATATATATATAATGACAGTAGTATAAACCATAGGCATCTTGCACAGCTTCTTGCACTTATTTTCAATGGGGGGGGGGTGCAAAAGGCCAAAAACCAGGGACACATTTTAAATATTGCTTGCATAATTTTGGAAAGTTGCTTGAATAAAATGCAGTGTTACCATCATGCATTTCACTGACAAGTCTTGAACCCAGGAACTTGTGCACTACAGTCTGAGCAGCATACCACTAAGCCAAACCAGCAGTTTTCTGAAAGACAGGAAGACTGAAACTTAAATGGCTATCATTTAGTGAATTCAGTTCTCACTTCTCACCATAGCTTTCAACTTCTTAGCACAAAAAACCTGGACAAAGCCAATAATGGGGGACAACAGTCCCAAAATAGGGACACATTTCAAATACTGATCTTATAAACTTAAAATAATTGCTAGAATAAAAGGTTTTGTGTTACAATTTATTTGCTGAAGAATATAAAGACTGAAATTCAAATGCCAAAATCATGAAAAAAAACACAGATTTAATGAATAACAGAACAAAAATATGAGGCATAAATTTACAAGTGGTGGTGACTAGGGACTTTAGGCTTTTTTTACCTGAACCCAAGGTACAAGGTTTGAGCCTGAGTACCTCTAGCCACCAGATGTATTCAGTTGGGGGCATTTTCACACACACACACACACTGAGATCAGTACTTCTTTATACTATAAGAGCTGCAAGAGAAACAATCTGAGAAACAATCTGTTAATACGTATTTATTGTAATATAGCTAAGGGGCAACTTCTACTGGCATCAAGACTGCACACAGATGAAAATGATTATACAGCAGCAAATGCTATGATTAAGAACATGTTTTTTGAAAGAGGAATTGACTATAATGAAGTTGAAAGGATCTCTGAAGAAGTTTAAACACTAAGAACATCCAGAGGAGTACCATACTTTTCAAGTGGAGACTCTTTGCAGCATGAGACTTTCCATCACAACTGGTCACATAGGAATAGGATAGTTTTGAAATACACTACTGACATACAACAGATATGTAATATTATTAAACTTAATTGGTGTATTCTCACTAGTGATGAAAATATTAGAAGAATTGTTGCTGGCACATCATATTTTTCATTTAGGAATTGTAAGAACTTAAAGCATATTTTATATAATAGCTCTTTGACCAAATCTAAACCAATTTCCAACAAAAATGAACTTTTCCATGCTGTATGTGCACCTGTTGTAGATATATTTTAACTTCAGATGTTTTTGTATATCCAATGAATGGCAAAATATACAAGTTGAGATATTATGCAGATTGCAGGACCTGAAATGTTATTTATACTGCTTGCTGTGTTTTATGCAGTTCCTTTTATGTTGGCAAGACTAATTGTCAGTTTAAGGAATGCACTTCAAAACATATAAATGATTAGGTTAAATGATTCTAAGAATCCTTTGGTAAAACATACACTGGAGAATAATGGTCACAGCTTTGCTTTTTGGCACTACAGGTCATTAATGAGAATACAAGGGGAGGAGATTCAGTGAATGTTACTGAGACAGCTGAGATGAACTGGATAGGTAACTTGCAGGCTGATAAGCTACCTGTGCTTAACAGCAATCTACCTGTCAAACCAACCCTAAAGGGGCGTAGATTATTGTGATGATTTTGATCTACGGATAATGTTTTTAAATTGAGAATTATTTGCATGGAAGGTTTGATCTGATGAGTTATCTGAAAGCACTAATCTTTATAAATGTTTTATTATATTAAAGTTTTAATTTTATGACAGCCGTGGTGGTTGCTGCATTTGTATGTATACACACACACACACACACACATATATATATATATATATATATATATATATATATATATATAAAATCTGTGTGTGTGTGTATTTCATTTGTTAACTTGGGTAGTCCAAGTAAACCCTTTTAGCTAGAGATGTGGGAGGCAAAGCTGCATATACAATTAAAGCAATGTAAACTTTGCATTACATATCAATAATAGCTACAGTGATATATATATATATATATATATATATATATATATATATATATATATATATATGTGCATGTACATATTGTCTATTACTTTGTATGATAAGGCAATTGTTCATATTTAAATCATATTTTTTGTCAGAGCTACACACACACACACACACACACACACACACACACACACACACACACACACACACACACACACACACACACACACACACGCACACACACACACATCCAACCTACTCCCATTCACTCATAAAAACTATTTAAAAACTTTAAAATATAACAAGAGGATTTGATAAATAATTTAACTTAATTTGATGTAGATTATTTTGTTATAATTAAAAACATACACATATATATCTACTGTTTTAATTACTCTTTAGATACAATTATTAATTGAAAGACTAACAGAATATATTGAATATATTGAATCAGATTATATTGTGGGTTTTGTAACTCTCTTTCTCTCTCTCTCTCTATATATATATATATATATATATATATATATATATATATATATATATATATATATGTTTATATATATATATATATATATATATATATATATATATATAGATATATTCATAGGTTCATATGTTCATAGGTTGGTACTAGGCTATCGGCCCTAGGGCCTATACAAGCCTAGCCATAACAATTCCCTGGATATTTCTTCCCACAATATTTACTTCTCTGGACCCCTGTCGAGCAGGGTGACTGACATGATCCCCAGGATGAATTTCCTATCTCCCATCCAATCATCAAGGCTCCTTTTGAAGAGGACCAAAGAGGCGCTCTGCTTGACATGTATGGGCAGTCTATTCCAGAGTATGGGGAGTATCTGGGTCAGGAACCTATCCCTCCAGCATGTTTTGTTCATTGTGATATCAAGGTTTAGATCCCTGGAGCGTGTGGCTCTGAGGGATTGGGATTTCTTTAAGTGGAACATGTCCAACAGCTCAGGGTTTGACATGGCCTTGTATGTTAAGCAGAGATCGCCTCTGAGTAGACAATATGCCACAGAGTATAGCTGGAGTTTTTTTAGACGGTCAGCATATGGCATCTGCTTTAGGCCTGTGATTCTTTTAGTGAGGTATTTCTGTGGCCTTTCCAGCGATGTGGTTATCGAAAGTGAGACGACTGTCCACCTGTGTCCCTAAGTCTCTCATCATACTTTCAATGTTTAGTGTACTGCCACCTATGTGGTAATTCATGGGTACATGTTTTTTCCAAAGGGGATAACTACACATTTCTTGGCATTAAGCTTGAGCCCATGGCTCTGGCACCAGGCATCTGTCTCTCTCTGTAAGGCCCTTTTGTAGAATATCCACATCATTTGGGGATTCAATAATGGCTCCCAATTTGCAGTCATCTGCAAACTTTGTTAGCCAGAGTCCCTGAGTGTTGGCCTGTACTTCAGAGAAGTAGATGCCAAGCAAGAGTGGTCCCAGGACTGAACCCTGAGGTACTCCACTTGTCACTTGTCTGGAGCTGGATTTGGAGTTGGCTACTTTTACAGTCTGGGTTCTGTCAGTAAGCCAGTTGGCAACCCATCGAGTGACGAGGTCCAGATAAGCAGTGTGGACCACCTTACCCTTGTCCACAGCTCTGGAGACCGATTAGAAGAAGTCAATCAGATTTAGAAGACAAATCGGCCCTTCACAAACCCAAACTGGGTGGGGTCCAGTGTTTGAAGGTTGCCAATGTCTTTGTTTATAAGTTCCATGATAATGCATTTCATGCCCTTGCAGATCAGGCTTGTCAGACTGATGGGATGGTAGTTCCCGGGATCCAAGGTGGATCCCCCCTTGTGGAGTAGCTGTGCACCACTCAGTGGGCACGAAGCCTGAGGTGAAGCTATGATTAAACATGACACTTAGGTGAGGTGCCAGTTCATTTTGTAGTTCATGTAGTACACAGCCTGGGGTGTTATCTGGTCCCATGGGTGCTATATTCTTAGCTTTGGAGAGTGTGATTTCTACCTGTGTGACCGTGATTACCAGGCCCTTTAGGGGGTGAGAGGTGGGTGAAGTTGGCACTAAATCAATCTGCCAGGATACTGGCAATATCCTTGGGATCAGTATATTTAATGCCATTCTGTTGTAGCTTAGAGCAGATTTGAGCATTGCCATTTAGATTCTTGTCATAACTATAGAATGCCTTGTGGTTGTCTTTTTAATCTTTGGCAATTTTATTTTCGTAACTAGCTTTTGTGGATTTTATGAGGGATCTCAGCTTCTTACTGAGGCTGGTGATATGTGAATATATATCTGTATATCTATAGCTATCTATATATATATATATATATATATATATATATATATATATATATATATATAAATTCATATGGTTGAGACTATATGATTTTGAATGGTGATCACTGTACACTATGGATCAGGAAATTTACCCTTTTCCTCACTGTAGTGCAAGTGCAGGTGAGCTTGCCCTCTGCAGAGACATAAAAAAGATAGATTTTATATGTTTTTTTTTTATTCTTGAGATTTTGGAAACTCAGTCATATAATTTTGGAAACTCAGTCATATTGATTTCGATCATCTTAGACATATATATATATATATATATATATATATATGTATATATATATGTATAAAATACTAAAAAGGTGTATGAGATATATATTATTTTTATATAGTACAACTCTGATACATTAAGTAGTATTAATTTTATATATAGTACTAGGTTTCTTTGCTTCATCAGAAATCCAGCCACTTCTTCATAGGTTCATAGGTATTTTCTTGAAGAGTGCTAATGAAGAACTTTACTTGACATAGATGGGTAGTTTGTTCCAGAGTATAGGAAGTCTCTGGGACAGGAATCTATCCCTCCAGCATGTCCTGTTTATTGTGGTGATAAGGTTTAGGTCCCTAGAGGATGTAGCTTGGAGGGATTGGGGTTTCTTTAGGTGTAGTATGTCCAACAGCTCTGGGTTTGACATAGCTTTATATGTTAGGCAGAGATCACCATGGTATGGAGTAAAGCTGGGCATTTGTTTTAGGCCAGTAATACTCTTTGTGAGGTACTTCTGTGGCCTTTCCAGCTGCTGCAGATGCAGATGTCTTGTGAGGTACATTTATAATGGGTCTAATGAGTGATGAGTAGGGAACAATGACCTCTTTTTGAGGGATGAACCCTTTTATGATGAGGTGTGCCACGTAGAAGGACATCCTGACTACTGTGGCGATGTGACTATCAAAGGAGAGACTACTGTCCACCTGGGTCCCAAGGTCTCTTATCACGCATTTGGTGTTAAGTAGATTGCTTCCTATGTGGTAGTTCATGGGTACAGAGTTTTTACCAAAGGGGAAGACACTGCACGTTTTGGCATTGAGCTTGAGGCCTTGGCTCTGACACCAGGCATCTGTCTCAGTGAGACCCTTCTGTAGGATGTCCACATCATTTGGGGACTTGACTATGGCTCCTGGTTTGCAGTCATCTGTGAACTTCATCAGCCAGAGGCCTTCTGGCACTCCACTTGTCACTGCCTTGAGGTCAGATTTGGAGTCTGCAACTTTTACAGTGTGGGTTCTGTCAGTGAGCCAGTTGGCAACCCATCTTGTGATGTAGGGATTTATACCTAGTTTAGTGAGTTTAGCTATAATTCCAGAATGGGGGATGGTGTCGAAAGCCTTGGCGAGGTCAAGATAGGCTGTGTGAACCACCTTACCCTCATCCACAGCTTTGGTGACTGCCTCAATGAAGTCGATCAGGTTCAGGAGGCATGATCTGCCTTTCACAAACCTGAACTGGCTGGGATCCAGAGTTTGGAGGTTACCAATGTCTTTGTTTATGAGTTCCATGATGATACATTCCATGGCTTTGCAGACCAGGCTCGTCAGGTTAATAGGTCGATAGTTCCCGGGATCAGTGGTGGCTCCTCCTTTGTGGAGTGGGATAACTGCTGCTGCTGTGCACCATTCAGTGGCACAAAGCCTGATGCAAGGCTATTATTGAACATGGTGCTTAAGTGGGGAGCCAGTTCGTTCTGAAGTTCATGTAAAACGCAGCCTGGGATGTTGTCCAGTCCCATGGATGCTGTGTTTTTGGCTTTAGAGAGTGCAGCTTTTACCTGCGTAGTTGTGATTACAGGGACTCTGTATAGATATGGGCCCTTTAGGGGGTACATATCTCGTAAGAGAAGTGACATTCCAGGCCTTTTCTTCAGTGTTATCCAGAAAACTGTATCATCTAATGAATCAAAAGTTTTTGTTCCTCTGGAAAAATATTCTTATTCTTGCTGGAAATAACAGATGAGTTTTCATTCCAGATTTCTTCAAATCCTTTAATAATGAGATACACGTTTCTTTTATCTACTATAATGAATGAACAAGCATTATCAAATCTAATGCTGCTTCCCCTATTTTATAGGAGAACTAGATCAAGCAGTTTTAAAAAGTTTGTATTGATTAGAAACAAACCTGACAATTACATATCTGGGAGGTGAAGTTTTTTCTTGGAAAATAAATTAGATAGAGACCTATGTGTTTTTTCAATTCCAAAAGAGCTTCCGGTAAATTTAGGAGTTTAGGTAACCAAGATGTTAAAAAGTTTGCCATAGCTTCTTTGTCATGTTCTTCTAGTATACCATATAGTATTATACTATTTCTTCTTGATCTGCTTTCAAGATCATCCAGTTTATCAACAAAGTTATTATTTTGCTTAATAATATGATTCCAACAGTTAATCTGCCATCTATATCATTTATATTATTCCATACCTGAAATCTGAAGTTTCTGTTCTTTAACCATTTCATTTATGTCAATATTTTACAATTTTCTTTATAGTTTTAATTTTAGTGTCCAGTTTGTCCATTTTCAAAGATAAGTCAAAAATGTTGTTGAGAATGGAAAGCAGTTCTTTCTTAACTGTAGTTGTATTCCTCTATAGGATATTTTTGAATAAATCTTCCAAGAATTGGAGTTATTCAGAGTTTTTTAATAAAAAATTCTTGTCAGTACTGTTGTATAGGAAGCAGAGCAAAAGCTTTGTGCTGTTACCTATTCATCATCTTGGATACTGATTTAATACAGGTCTATATCATTTAATCAAAGCCATAAATCTTCGAATATGAATTCATCGAACCCTAAACATCTAACACAAAAAACATGAATGGCCAAAACTGCAAATTTTTTCCTAGGGGAAAAATGTAGTTGGCCGTTCCCGGAGTTTGCCCTTTACCCCAATGTTGGGCGATCTCAGGGTTGATATATTTAGTTAGGGTGTGTGTGGGGTACAAACCCCCCCCACTTAAATTACATTTGAAGTGCCTGTGCTCTTTGTATGGCCACACAACGTTTTCCCCTTGGAAAAAATTTGTGGTTTTGGCCGTTTGCTGTTGTAGCCTTTCAGTGTTTAGGGTTTGATGAATTTGCATTTGAAAATCTGTGTCTTCAATTAAGTGATATAGACCCACTTAATACTTATTTTGTTTGGATGTTGGCTGGAAAAGCTATCATGGTTGTATGCATGCCCTGGGTTATGTTCAATGTTTCCAACAGGGAGAAAATTAATAAATACAGATAAATGGCTTTGCAGTAGTTGCTTTTTTAACCTTGCTTTTCATATTATCTTATTTTTGTTTTTATTTGAGAGTGGGGATATATGTTTTGCTGCTGACAAGTTGGAATTTGTGCTTTTAAATGGTAGGACAGATATTGATATAAATGAATGTTTAAATGTAGTGTTTTATGTTTGAGTAGTTTTAAAAGTGAAGTATTTAATCTTTAGTAGAGTATTATGTTTTCTGAAGCATAACATAAAAAGTATGAAAATGGCTGCAACTGCGCAAGCAACTAACATCACATTTATTACAAAATGAGAGGGTTTTATGGTGGAGTATATATAGAAGTTATGATTTATACTTCTCTTTAATATAGTATTTGCATTTAAAAGTGTTTTAAATGACTTTTTTATTATTACTATGAAGGTAGGTGGAATTTCATAGAGTAAAAGTGAGGATCAGCAGAATGGTTAGAGATGGGAGTGGGGTTTTGTTGAACTGTCTTAACTCACTGGCCGAATTGTGCAGGAATGGGTGTGGTCAGCGTGATTGACAAGAAGAAAGCCGGTGATGTAATATGCAAATGTTGCATGATTGGCATGTCCTGCAGATTTGCCTGTGACATCATGAATATTCATTGTATAATTGTAGTTCACCTTCTGCCTCAGTGTAGTGCAATCTTGGAGTTGGTATATTTAATTAGCGGGGGGTGTGGGGGGCACAGTCCCCACAGGGGGTGCAGGAGGGCTTGCCACCCTGCAAAAGTTAAGGGAAAAAAAATAATATTTTTGTATGCGTGTGGTGAACCAAGGCATGCTGTGTGCTGGAGTGAGACCTAAAGTCTGAGTTTTATTTTGTTTCTGTCCTTAAAGATGAGGATATCTTTAACCTCCTGAAATTACTCACCTAAAGTCTGAGTTTTATTTTGTTTCTGTCCTTAAAGATGAGGATATCTTTAACCTCCTGAAATTACTCACCAGCTGTATGTGTACTCATACTCTCCCCAAGAAGGTGCAGTGAATTTTTATTTATTGATAAGAAAAATGTTTTTCTTTTTGCCTTCCACCCAGTATTGTTAAATTTTCCCATTGTAGCCTGGGTAGTAAGTATGCATGTACCATAATTAAATGCATTCCTTCGAAATTGCTGTGTCATTATCAAAACACCCTAAGGGTGGCAGAAAAATTCTCCTTATTTTATATAGCTGTCACATTAGCTGTGTGACAGTACATAATTTATTTATTTGTACTGCAGGATTGTACACATTACATTGTATGCAGTGTCCAGAGATTTGGAAACACCTTGGGAGTATTGCTTCTAAGCATGCATTTCTCTAAGCATAGCTAAGTACTGGCACAGGAACTGTGTCATCTGATTAAAGTGGTAATGGGTGCTGTTAACAGTTCCACCTGCTTGAACTATAAAAAAAAAAAAAAGGATTCTAAGTGAGGTTAAAGGTAAACTATAGATCCTGGTACCCATACCTCTCAACCTTTTAGAGTAAAAAATCTGGACAAAGCCATAAATAAAATTGTCACAGAGGCCCCAAAAATACAGACAATTTTTAAATATTGCTCTTACAAACTCAGAAAGTTTATAGAATAACAGGTTTTGTATTAGAATTAATTTTTGAAGGGTATGAAGTCTGAAGTTCAAATGTCTGTCATTATTTTCTAACTTCAGTCTTTAATGATTTGTTAGAAAACCACAATTTTATGAAAAACAGACCAAAAATATAAAGCAAAAATCTTGACATTCTGCGAAAATCTGTACAGTTGAGAGTTTTGCATACCCTACATAGCAGATACTACAGTGTAAACATCAATAATTCCCACAGTAGACAAGGAGATTCCTCAATGCATTAAACAGAAGTTTAAGATTATGAGACTACCCATATGTGTTTGCTTTTGTTTGGAATGCTGACTTTTTAAGAGCAGGTGTCTATTATAGGTGCGGTATTGGAAGCCTGAAGTTAAAGTAATAGGAGTGTTAATGAATCTGGTACTCTGGCAATTTGCACATTTTTATCATATTGTTTTTGAAAACTTTTTTCTATTTAAACAAATGTCAATCTGCATGCAGTAGTAAGACATATCTTTAAATAGTAACAAACTGTGAGGGATATTAATGTTGAGCATTGATTTAGTGCCAAGTACTCAAACCTTTGACTAACCTTGCATTGCATAATAAGCATAAGAAGTATGTTATGGTGCCCTGTTTTAGAGTTTAACAGAGGAAACATTTGTGATGTTGCTGTTCTTTAATGCATGTTAAACTTGAGAGATGCTGACAGACATCACAGAATAAACATTAAGAATGCTGTTTACATTTTTGTAACTGTTTAGTGACTTCCTTTTAGAGACTTTCTTTGAATTTCAAGGACTAAACATGTCTGCGGTATGTGCTTGCTGATCCCAATGAATATTCATTCGGATTACGAACACAGGAAAATGTTTATTCATGACTGCTCTGTAGTGTCACACTGCTGCTGGGTGTTGGGCGGAGTTTAGCAGGGCTTGCTACTGCACAGCTGGTGGGTTCAAACAGTTCAACAAAGCCAGGAGTGGGAGAAGAGTAAATTGGGTAGTGAATTACAGCAAGGCAGTAGCCAGTCTGTGCACACATGCACAATGCAAGTACAGCTATCAGCTTAACATTGTACTAGTTCATCAAGTAAGAGCTTTTTTAACTTGCAATATAAATCAATAAAGCTAAGGGCACCGATGTCCTTAACTGTGTGGACAGAATAATTTGTAGAATGTGTTACAGCAAGAACTCACACACCTCTACAAGAGAAACTAATTAATGGGTTGGAACACTAGGATTTCCTCTGCCAACTAAATAAACTAAGTAATACTAGTATGCTCGAGAGATTAAATAGGCAGTATCTACAGTATTTTGGGGGCACACATAAGGACACAGTACAGATTAAAACCAAGTAAGTTAATCAAGTCTTCAGAAACTGGAATAAAAGCCGCAGGATGGACGAGTGTATGTGTCTCCTCTCTGTGATACAGGGAACACAGAAGGGTTTAGTAATTACTGTTGAATGTACCTAATCCTAGCTGCAGCTGAGTTTATACCAGTATTAGCTAAAGGAAGAACGAAAGAAAGAATTGCTGTATAACTGAATCTAGCACCATTAAGCTCTGAAATTGTATATTTTTTCTATTTGAAAGGTCTTGCCAAAAAATCTAGCAGGTTTTCGATTGGTAACAGGAAAAAATGTGATTACAGAAAGTTGAAAACTTAGCCTGCTAGCATTTTAAAGAATGCACAAAACCCATCACTAGATCACAGTAGAAAACTTCTGTTATAATATCGAAAACTACAAGCTGATAAAAAATAACAGCACAGTTGCAAATCTCACACTAGCAGTTCATACTAATTTTGCTTTCATGATTGAGGTTTCAGCACTGGAAAAACTGAAAAATGTGTTTAAAATATTTCTTTTTAATTCTATCACTCCCAACACTGTTCCTCCAACACCAGTTAAATATTTTATGTAAAGGCACTGTAATATATTGTTTTGCCTTAGACAGATTAAAATCAGATGTGAAGAAATCATAAGCCAAGTAAAGATTTTGTAATGCAGGGCAACTGCAATAAATCATTTTAAGAAATGCTGGATAAAAAAAGCTTACTTTTATGAAATAAAAACTAAGACCATTGTTCATTCAGATTAGTCAAATACACAATGCCAGAATGAACAACCCATTGCATTTCTGTTTTACTAGAGTATTTTATAGAGTGTTGGGCATTGTTCTGTTTCTAGCCTTTCTGTACCATGATGCATGAAGGCAGCTCAGACTTCTATGCTGGTCTGTCTATAGAGAGTATTTTTTACATAATGATATCTAACTTCAGTTAAAATGTTTTGTAACAGAAAATTTTACAGTTCTACATTACTTTGTTAAACAGCGCCTGCACTAATATGGCATGATAAACACCACAGAATTGCTCACACAATCAGTGATGAGCAAGCATCCTATTACTAATGACGGGAGAGAACTGTTTTACTTGGTGCAGATGTTTGTAAGAAACAGTATCCAGATGAGTAAGATGCAAGGAGGACAGTGCCCAGAGTTTTTGTACAAAATCATCTCAAGATTAAAACAGTACACTTTTCGTAATTCTCTAAGAGACTTCATAGTTTTAAATTCTCAGTGCTCTCACAGGTAAACACAGGTATATGAAATGGTGTATTCCTTAATTTACTAGCAGCTGAGATGTACTCTGTACTGAAATGTGCATAGTTGAGTTATTTTATCTTGTAGCCTCATTTCTAGAACTCATAAATGGGGAGTATTGTAAGTATTTTTGTCTACCTGGAGCCCAGACATACTGTAGTGCATTGTGGGGGATCAGGGCATTAAGAATACTGCTAGTACTGGCTCATATTCATTCCAAAATGTCATAAAAACTGCGCATCTTTTCAGGAACCATTCCCAGTAACTAATCAAATGGGTCATTGTGACATAATATAAACATAAAAAAGTTGAATGATAGCTCTACCTAGATGCCAAATATTTAGCATCACTAACTGTCTTTTATGAAACCTCAACAGTGTCACATATCAAGAAAACCTGATGTATGTAATTATCATTTATTTTCTTGCCAGTAGCTGATTCTGCAGTCTCTGCATGCAGTTGTTGATTTCCATACAATGCTGTTCATCTGGTATGTGCCTCAGAAATGATTACATCATAGAAGTACTCTATGGCTGAATCAGTACATAGAGGAGGGGTAGCTATATCTCTATATTTAAACATTCATAGCCTTAATTAAACAAAATAAATAGGCCACTGAGTTCAGCTAGAGTAATGGCTAATAAAAATCTCCTTTGGGGAGATGCTTAGGCTTTACTACTACATGGAGTAGCCTTTAAACATCTGCTTCATCCCCAGAAATGGCTGAAGAAATATTTGCAGAAAGAAGATGGAGAACTTTGGATTATCCCTGTTGTGAAACCTGTCCTGAATGCAGTAACATATATGACCTAGAATCCTCTAGATTCAACTGTTCCTACTCCCAAATGGACAGCTGCCTACTGAAAATCCCTACCCGAGTGGCCCTACATCTTACAAAAGCATTCCAAGGCAGTTTCCAGTGTAATGTCTGCTGCGTAGCATACATCCCAGAAACAAAAGCTTCTTTTAACTTTGTCACTGAATTAGAAGCATAAAGCTTTGAATGTAGGGATCAGGATGGGGTTTTGCTCTTCAGTTTTCAGCCTTAAATTCCTTATTTATTTCTCTGCTCAGGGATAACCCTGTGGTCTTTATACCGATTTTGCCAGTACACAAAAAATACCTTTCTCATCTTTCATGTTTTCAGTCATGCCTTTAAGGGCAGGCTATGAAAAATTCACAAAGCTCTTTGACTTCAGGATCAGTGAATTTTTTGGGAAAAAAATTACAACAGCTCTTTTAGTGGTTCATTTGGCTTTTCAACATCTCAGGGTAATTTTGATGGTACCGATGCAATGGTTAGGGCAACAGAATGAGGGGGTGACTCATTATCTCCTCCCTACTGCATGACCTGAGATAGTGCATCCTGGATACCTTTTTTGGGGAGATCTTCACTTAAGGCAGGTTTGCTAGGAGATGTTCAGTGGTGCATCATCACCAAGTTTCTTTGCAGCACTTCCAGTTTCCTCCTCTTTATCAAAGCCTGTGTAGTACTTGGAGAAGAAGAAATGAAATAACTTCCATGTCAGGCAGTGTTGCCTATCCTAGATCTGCCCCCAAAGTTTCTGATAAGGCAGACTGTAGATACCGAGGTAGCAGTCCTAATTACTTCACAGCACTCTGTTGCCTGGGAAAGTCTGTGGCACTGCTAATTTATCACTAATTAGAGAACCATAACCAAGGACATTTGGACTAGAAGGTTCTGAATATGGTCTTATGCAGCTAATATGTCTTCCCCAGAAAAGACTCTGCTCAGGGACTAAACAGAGTTGCTAGAAAAGCCCCAGTATCTAGTCTCTAATAAAGCTGCAGATCCTGGTCTTCTTTTGCAATAAGGTAGTGGAAGTCCTGTCTGATTCAAAAAACAGATGATTAGATTTATTGGGGAAGAGCTGTATACTTTTCAGTGCTCCACATACAGGACCTATGAAGTCATAGCTTTGGCAGACTTGGTGAGGCTGCATAGGTGAATGAGAATTCATGGATGTGTGGAAGTATGGAGACTGATGTGATTTTGGACATCCTGATAGTCCTGTTAACATGTCTCCAGATGAAGGTGCTTCAGAGCTTCCATACTCCTCATTGTTATATACACAGACTCTGAGGTCACACAAATGTGGACAAAAAAGAATCGATGCAACAAATGTATAACAAACCTTCTCCCTTTTTTCTGAATCAGTGTTGACTACAGGACCCTGAGATCTTTATCTAGTGAAAATTTTAGACCTCCAAAGTAGGACATGATAAATAGTAGGTTTACCAACTTGGTCTCTCACCTACAATATGTATCTTTGCTAACTGTTTTGGTCAAAGTGTATGTCATGTCTTGTCACTCATATTTAATACATTCACTTCATTTAGCTTAGTGTCCAGTGCAGCCAATTACATCTTGTAATACTCTCTTTAATAATGTTCATCTTCACACAATACTAGTAACCCATAAAATCTTTGATGCATTCAACCTGTACTTAATATCAGACACCTGGCTTCCCGTTGGGTACACTAAATGTCCTTCACTCTAATAAACTGCAGTGGCAGGTGTCATGTTACGTCACCTGTTACTGCTCCTCTCATTTTCTTGTCTTTGGGAGACATTGGACATTTCTTTCATCAAATTCTTCTCCGCCTTGATATCTCAAGGACTGTTTCCCGTACCTAAGTGAAATATAATGGGGAGAAAACAGCCCCAAATCAGGAGTAATGTTTAAATATTACTATAGGTCACCTAAAAAGTAATAGAATAAGTTTTGCAACAACATATGTTCTGTAAACTATGTGATAAGATGTATGAAACTTTAATGGCTGCTATTATTAACTGACTGTAATACTCCATGATTTACTAGAAAATCAAACATTTTATGGGGAATAGGGCAAAAATATGAGGCAGAATCAGGGACATTGTACAAAATGAAGGATATTTAAGAGGTATCCTATTTCCTTTGTAATCCCTTCTCTAAATGTAGTTTCTTTCATTCATCATTTTATTAGAGTTTTATACCAAAACATTTCACAAAACTACTTCATACTATATACTGCTTACAGGTATTTTCACTAATTTCAACTATCATGCACAAAATACTTTGCCACATTTCACAAAACCCCCAAACCCATAATTTCTCCCCTACTCCAGTTCACTGCTCACACCACATATTTTTACTCCCCCAAATCAGTTAACCTGCAGCAATAGCAATGGGCATTGTTTCTAGCCTTATACTCACATATAACCCCATCTCCTCAGAGAGCCAACATATTACCAGGATTCTCACCACCATCACAAGTATTGCAATTCCAGTGACAGATTTACTCCAGATGTCTTAATCTAAAGCTACCCCATCCTTATCCCTTTCCTAACCATCATTCTTCCTCTCTAGTCAACCCTCATTTTTAACTAACTTTCTAGACCTACATTTACATTTTCCTCTACTCCATATCATTTTTTCCAATTGATGACAACCTTTCCCCCAAATCCTCTAGTTCCGATTTCTTCTGAGCTCTCTTTACCCCCCTTTTTGCCCACTGCAACCAATTGTAAATCCATATTATCCTCCCATCTGCAACTTCCCCTCCATCTGCTGACAAAGAAGACAAAATTGCTGCCCTTCCTCTACTATCTTAGCATCTACTACACTTAATATCCCATTCACCTCCTTCTGTAACCCTAATACTACTACCACACTTCATATACTACTACCACACTTCATATCCCAGTCATCTCCTTCTGTAACCCTACTACTACTACTACCACACTTCATATCCCAAACATCTCCTTCTGTAACCCTTCTACTACTACCACAGGTCATACCCCAGTCATATTCTTCTGTAATACTACAGCTACTGCTACCACACTTCATATCCCAAACATCTCCTTCTGTAACCCTTCTACTACTACCACAGGTCATATCCCAAACATCTCCTTCTGTAACCCTACTACTACTACCACACTTCATATCCCAGTCATCTCCTTCTGTAACCCTACTACTACTACCACACTTCATATCCCAAACATCTCCTTCTGTAACCCTAGTACTACTACCACAGGTCATACCCCAGTCATATTCTTCTGTAATCCTACAGCTACTGCTACCACACTTCATATACTAGTCATCTCCTTCTGTAACCCTAGTACTACTATTACACTTCACATCCCAGTTATCTTCTTCTGTAACCCTTCTACTACTACCACAGGTCATATCCCAAACATCTCCTTCTGTAACCCTACTACTACTACCACACTTCATATCCCAGTTATCGTCTTCTGTAACCCTTCTACTACTACCACAGGTCATATCCCAAACATCTCCTTCTGTAACCCTTCTACTACTACCACAGGTCATATCCCAAACATCTTCTTCTGTAACCCTTCTACTACTACCACACTTCATATCCAAGTTATCTTCTTCTGTAACCCTTCTACTACTACCACACTTCATATCCAAGTTATCTTCTTCTGTAACCATTCTACTACTACCATACTTCATATCCCAAACATCTCCTTCTGAAACCCTTCTACTACTACCACACTTCATATCCCAGTTATCTTCTTCTGTAACCCTTCTACTACTACCACAGGTCATATCCCAATCATCTCCTTCTGTAACCCCACCACTACTACTACTACCACACTTCATATCCCAGTTATCTCCTTCTGTAACCCTTCTACTACTACCATAGGTAATATCCCAGTCATCTCCTTCTGTACCCCTAGTACTGCTACCATACTTCATATCCCAAACATCTCCTTCTGTACCCCTAGTACTACTAACATGCAGTTCCAGTGTGGCTTCATTCCCACTCTTTACACTGCATCAGTTCAACTCTGCCCATACTCTTCCTTTGTTAACTGTACTGGTGTCTTATACCAACAATGCAACAATTTTGAATGACCATCACATTGCCAGTTTTACCTCACTCCACTCTCTCACCGCTTCTCAAGTTCCCTCCCACAAATCCTTTCTTAACCACAAATCACACTCTGCACCACTTTTGCCATAACTGACCCATAATTTCCCCTGATAGCCTCCCTCCTAAACATTTATAAATTATGCAGATTTGTGTTGTAGAAATATTCCTCTGTTCCCTTACACAAATCCTGTCCCCTAATTTGTTTATTCTCTTCTTCAACGCATATTCTTCCTTCACCAGTTTTATCCTCTTCAGAATTCCCTGGTGTACCAACCATTTCCCATTTCTAGTCTAAAACATTCCTCTGTTTCCTAAAAATTAAAAAAAAAACACCCCATACACCCTTCTTGAGATTTCCATTTAATTCAAAATCCTTCTTGTTTCACCTGCCTAATATTTCCAACAGCAAACACACTTGGCAGATCCTTCAGCCATAGAATTCTCAAATTTAAATCCTTTGTATTTAATGTTTCAGCTATCTGAAATTACCCCTAAACCATCCCTCCTTCTGTGCCACACACTTTAAAAATGACTGTTTTGTAACCTCACTGCTTGCTTCTATTCTTCTCTTCAGAGAATAAATAATACCTGGCTACCTATGGAATAGTTTACCTACTGATTCCCCCAGTCTCTCCCTGTTTCTTTCCCATGTCTCCTTCACAACTGGAAAAACCTGCAGCCTCAAATATGTTTCTTTTCCTTAAACTGTGGCAAACTCATTTCCTTCTCTACTCCATATCCTCCTTTTAGTATCACCGTTTTCTTTGAATAGCGCCACAGCCACAGCCACTCTTCACCAAATTCTCTGAATAAATTTAAAATGCTTGGCAACTACTAGTCAACATCTTCTTCCAAAGTCATATCATAATCTGCAAAAAAGTGTACCCCACACCTACCAGTACCTCAACTCTTTAGATCTGACCACGTTCTTAAATTCTGGTCTAACCACTCTTTCACTAAGAGAAGTAACACTGGTTACAAGGGGCCCTCCTCTCCTGTGACTTTCTCTTCCATACCCCCAACTTTCCTTCTAATTCCCACATCCAGTTCTCCATCCTCTTCTTTCCCTTTTCTCTGCTCTATCAAGCTCCCTATCCACAGAGCTTTTACTCATTCTATTTCCTACTTCTGACTAATGATCATGCATTCTGTTTTGCTTAATGTTTTTAAAATTGACATCATGGTCATTCTAAAACAGAAGGCATTTCTCTTTCCAATGATGGAAGAGACAATGTTGAAAAACATAAAACAATACAAGATGTGTGTTATCAGTTATCACATATGGTGACTCAAATGATAGTAAACGATATGGTGAAGTTTTGAGAGGGGTCAATAGGACACTGATATGGATACCTTATCATATGAAAAAGGATATGTTGATGACGCCATACCATTATTTTTGAGGTCTCATATGGAATATTTTATGCAAATGTGGGAAGGAGATCACATAAGTGTGTGACCACAGATAGTATGAAAAGAAAAGTGTAAATAAGGGTAAGGTAATAGTTATTTTTTATACATTTGTTAACTGGTAAGCTGTTGCTTTTCAGGGGAACCGAGGAGCACTGTGTGTTTAAGTGACTTGCTGATAGTCACACAGTAAGCAAATATAGGTGCAGTGAATTAAACCCTGTTCCAGCTGGTGACATGATGTAACTCGTTAAGAGTTCACCGCCTTAATCCTTTGCACTATCATATAGAGGCTAAGCCAAACACATTATTAAAAAGTGTTGCAGGACCTCAATAATTATACAGTAGAGAAGAAAAGAGATGTTTAACCGAATCCCTTATAATACAAAGATGGGAGGACAGCAAGTAGAAAAGAAAATAATATGAAATGGTATTTAACTCATTTAAAATGCTGTTTGTAATTGTTATAAGAAAAAAAAATAAAGACGTGCTTTCTCAAAGTTGGATAGTTGTTAGATTTATATTGTGAAGATTTTCCCCTAGAGTACTCACTTTTGGCTCTGTAGACTAGGTTAATAAAAAATAATTAACAAAAAAAAAATATGCTATATCAAAGTAAAAACTGTATACAGCACATCATTCTTTTTGCTTCTTTCCTTCTTTTTTTAAGCTAGTAGGAATGCAATACCTGAAAACTCCAAGCGACACAGGAAAAAAGAGCAAAGGCACCATAGAACTTGCAAAGATATACTTTTCTCAGCTTTGCTTTTTATGCATCTTAGTGTGTAGGAGATCAGTAATATATCTCATCCTTCATAAAGATGGCTTATATAGTTTGCATTCTTTACGTGGCTGATTTGAAGCATTCCGCTTGGTCCATTTAAAAATCTTTACATCATCTCTATATCCTGATCATATACAAGTCTATGAAGCTGAGGGGTTTGAAACCTGGAAAACTATCAGTTCAGTACAGGACAAGCAAAAAAGCACAGAGAACAGTAAAAGCTAATTTTTCATGATTGCAGATTATATTTAAAGCTAAGGAGTTATTGACAAAGATTTTTTTTTTATTTTGCTAGACAACTCTCCTACCCATTCAGATGCAGCTGGGAAGTTATTTCTTTCAAAATAACAGGACCTCAGAACTGTAACACAGATTACGAGGGCATCTATCTGCATTTAAAACACATTGCTTCACATCTGATGGCTAGGATTAACCCTCATAAAATATGCTTCTGCCTTCTGATAAAATAAATATTTCTGAACAGTCCGAGAATATAATTTTAATAGGATTTCATCACAGTCAAATTATTATTCTGAAAAAAGGAAGAGGATGTGTAAGAAAGTCTATAGTCCAATTAACCTTAGAAGGGCTAAATCTTGAATTGACTGCTTTGCTGTTGAATGCATTTTACAAATTTTATTGTCTGCATATGAATTAAAAAATAATGTCCATATTAAAAAAAAACATTTTAAAATGCCCAGTCTTTTTTCAAGTCATGTGAAACTGTTAGATGAGGAGTTAAAATGTTTAACAAATCACAATATGGACATGCAGAGTGACTTTTTAATGTGAGCAAGTTGCATAAGCCTTTATTTGTTTTTATATCTTTCTCTCACTCTCTCTGTCGCTTTGCTATGTTAGTTTTATAAGCATATCACACACACACACACACACACACACACACACACACACACACACACACACACACACACACACACACACACACACACACTATATATATACAGCTAGCTAGACAGATATTTACTTAACATTTGCAAATATGTATTGTGGCTGTGGAAGTGAGAAACACATTTGGTTTGCATTATTCACTAATGGGCACATCAGGAAAAGCAAACTGCAGAATTTCTAAGAAATGTAGGTTAGGCAGGCAAATAAAAGTGAGGCTGTCTATGACAACTGATAGGGAACATGTACGTTTTGGGATATATCAGGGACACTACCTATGAAAGAAGACAGTGTTTCTGACCTTTTGAAAGAAGGAGGAGTCTCCAGGTCTGAAAGGCAAGGACAGTCTATAGAGTGTTCTAGAAAACTGGTAAAAGGAAAGAGCTGTTGTATTATGCAGAGAAATGGCTGTCTTTATCTGTTTGTATAACGGTAGAGTTTTAAAGGCAAGATAAATATTTTATGAGTTTTGTTGCTTATTATTCAGCTTTGAGGAAAACATGGTATTTTGTAGAATGCAGGAATAGTTTATCTGAACTTTAGAAAATAACCTAGCCATGCGTGAATAACAGTGCTTATTTTATGTTGCTTCACATTTAATATTGTCCATGTAAAAAGACTTGAATTTAAAAACTGAGAAAGATGATTGTAAGGGCTGTTCTTAGTGGAAGCAATGCTACATTCTACATTAGTGACTACAAAGGACAAAACATGTTTTATAGCAAATTGTAAATTTTCACCTTCCGTAAAGTGGTCTGTTTGTGTTGCTTTCTCCCATCATTAGAAAGGAATGCAGCCTCCATGACTGAAATGGTACAGCTTAATTTGACACCTTTTGACCAAAAATGACTAGATTTTGATTTATCTCAACTTGTGTATGAAACTTAAAACTGTTCTATCCATTATGGGGATTTGGTCTGGCAGAGAGTTTCATGTGGCCTTGTGAGAAAAGCCACCTTGAGAGAAAATATTATGTTGGTGACTTTTGAACTTTTTTCTGTGAATCTAAAAGCTTGTCTATACAAAAACCAAGACTTGATAACTTATAGCAGGACTTTACTAGATTCCTCTAAAGCTCTCCAAGACAATGTTGCCTCTAACAACTGATCTATGCTACTTGCTAGTACCTGCTCAGTCTCCAACAACAGACATCCATGATTATGAACCAGCCATGCACCTCACTGGGACTCAGAAAACCCAGTGTGCACCTGAAAAAGCTTGCCATGAAACATTAAGCACTGGCTTATCTTATGGTCATCATCATCATCATCATCAGCAACCTTCTTTTTCCTATTTCCTACATGGTGGTGGGGTCTTGTGTCACTTGTCACCATCTCTCCCTATTCAATGTCACTCTCCTACCTTCTTCGCCACTCATGCTTGACTGTCACAGGTCTTTTCTCACACAATCCAGCCATCAAATTCTTTGGTGGATGACCAAATTTCCTCTTGCCTTCTTCCTGTCTGCCCCAAATCTTCTTCAGCAGATTGTCTTCTGCTTTCCTGCACGTGTGCCCAAACCACCATAATCTGTTCTCTTTGACCTTTTCTACAATAGGAGCTACTTTGGCTTCTGGTCTGATATAATTTCCTCATCTTTTCCATAGTGTGCATCCTACCACCTGTTTCAGGGACTTTATTTCCATGCCTCTAGCTTCCTCAGCTACTCTTCCTTTACTGCCCAGGTTTCTGCACCATACAGTAGCACTGGTTGCACCACTGTTATGTACACCTTATTTTTCTGCTTCTTTGGCATTCTTCTGTCACACACTACCTCTGACATTCTGTGCCAGCTGGCTACAGACCCTTTTATTCTAGCTTTGTACTCCTCATTCATACTCCTCCTCAGCCAACCCTCCCAGATACTTGAAGCTATTAAGCTATTCCACTATTTTCCCTTTTATCTCAATTTTCACCTTCTTCTGATTTCCCCCATTTGCTACCATTACAGCTGTCTTACCTGTACTTAGTTTCATTCCATGTGCATTCAGTTTTGCATTACATTCCCCCTATCCTTTGCTAAAGTTCTTGCTCAGAGTCTGCCTGTAATGCCACATTATCTGCATACAGCAACTTTGACAACTTTGTTTATTTGTCCCCTCTGACCTGTTTGCTAATGTTGTCCATCACCAGTTTGAGCAACAATGGGCTCCGAGCTGAACTCTGATACACACCTATTCCAACTGGGAACCCCTTTCTCAAACCGAACATTATTCATACTTGACTTATTAGATCCTTGTACATAGTTTGCACTAATTCCACCAGCGTTTCTGGGACTTCAAACCACAACAGGACTCTGCCCAATTCAGCTTTCTTGGGACCTTGTCATATGCTTTCTCTAAGTCTAAGAATGCCCAGTTGAACTCCTTCCTCATTTCTAGCTTCTTCTCAAGTATCTATCTCACTGCAAACATTGGGTCAGTACTGCTGCATCCTGATCTGAATCCAAACTGGTCGACTCCCATCTTACTTTCTACTATCCTGCATATCTGTTTAAAAATCACTTTCTCCAGAACTTTCATGCAGTGTGATAGGAGTCTGAGACCTCTATACTGACCACATTTGTGACTGTCCCCTTTGTTCTTAAACATTGGCACTATTATGCTTATTTTCCAGTCATCTGGGATTCGTCTTTCTATCCATACTGCTATGAATATTTTCCCCTATCTCACCCAACATCTTTATCATGTCTGCCATTACTGCATCTGAGCCTACTGCTTTTTTTACTTCATTTTCCTTAGTGCTGTGCTTACTTCTAATAAGATGGGCTGCTCCTCTTCTTTCATCGTAAGCTGTGTCTGGAGCAGTACAGTTTCTTTGGGCTTTTCTTCATTCAGCGGCTTCTGGAAGTACTCCTCCCATCTGCTTTTGATATCCTGTGGACTGGTGAGCAGGTTGCTGCTGGCATCCCTTTTGAAGCGTGACTAACTATCTTCTGTATCTTTCTGTCTTTGCCTTGCAACCTGATATAGTTTCTTTGTGCCATCCATTGAGTCTCTTTCCAGAAGCTGTTAGAGTCCCTCTGATGCCTTGTTCTTTGTTATTGCAACTCCTTTATTAGCCTCTTTGTCAGCCAACCAGTATTCCTTCCTAGCCTGGTCAGTCTTGTCTATCTCTTACTTTTTCCTGGACTTCCTTCTTTTGATGCCTCCTGGACTTCTACATTCCACCACCAGCTTTCCTCATGTACCTTATTAACAACCCTCCCTCACCCACATACCTGGTTTGAAGTCCTCACACATGCACTTTTAGCTACTGCCATTCTTCTTTAACTCTACCAATTTTCTTTTCTTCTTGAGGTGCTAGAGCACCAAATAATATCTCTCCAGTCAGCTTCCAGGTCTTCAGCCTGATCTCTGTTGACCTTAGAACCTTCTCTGACCACTACTTGCAGCTGACTGTGGCAAACAGTGGTTTATGCTGTGGGCTGACTGTTTCACTAGGTATGAATTTGCAATCACTGATTCTACCCCAGTGTCTTTTACTTACTAGGAGGAAGTCTAGCTGAGTTTCATTTTGGCCACTTTTGTATGTGATCTTATGACCATCTCGCTTTCTGAGCCTTGTCTTGACTAACATCAAGACGTTTGCCTGACAGAAGTCTAGAATGGCCTCTCCTTCTTTATTCCTGTTGCCTCACCCATGTGGACCAAGGCTGTCCTCATATCCTGTTCTGTCTAGCCCAATATGTGCCTTCAGGTCATCAATTCATGTTGTTCTGCTTTATCTAGTAGGTCCTGCAACTTCTGACTGTCTCTGCCTCATTATCACACCCCTGCTGTGGGGTATGGGCTGAGATTATGAACACCACCCTATCATTATGCTGTAGTCTGATTGCCATGTGTTTCTCACTAATTCTGATGACATCCCTCACTGTCTTCTAAAGACTTTGTCTCACCACAATTCCAACACCATTTCTAACCTGTTCTCCTCCTGAGTAGTTGGTTTTGGATCCCATGCCAAGTGGCTTTGTTGCACTGCCCTTCCATCTTGTCTCCTGGATACATGGGATGTACAGCCTCATCCTTACCATCATGTCACCCACTTCCAAACCTCATCCTGTCAGTGAGCTTACATTGACTGTGGCAATTCTTAGTTCACGTTTGGCAGGTTGATTGGTTTTATGTCCAGCTTTCACTCAACAGAGCTATTCCAGGTAATCCAAGCTGGGCAACTGGAACTGGTCACTGGACACTGAGCAGCTGGACACTGGCCAGCCAGTAGTTTAGAGATAATTGTGGGCACACACTGGCCAATAAGGGCACATACAGCCCTCCCACAATTAGTATGGGTCCCTTGCATAGGTCAGAGTAAGCTGGGTCCTGAACCCACTTATCACTGTCAAATACTCATGCAGGTGGAAGGGCAGTGCAGCCAACTTTGGTGAGATTAGGCAACATGACCATATTTTCTAGAGCCATATTATTACACTTTTGAGTGGCTAGCCCTGCAACAGTGTGCAGTCTGTGATTCATGTTCTCTTATCTGGAGGATACTGTGCACCACAGTAGATGCCAAAAAGGATGGTCTATGCAACTCTTATCCCTATAGTGCACCATCTAGACTCTCTGCTGCTGCCTTCAACTCCATCCTTAGGTGAGTTAGAGATGGAAACATTTAGTGTTTTTAATTTCAGATGTGGGAGGAACCCACAGGGACATCGAGAGAACATACATCCTCCAAACAGGCATTAGTCAGTGGTCAGGAATGAACTCTGTACCTTGTGCAAAGACCTTAACTATTATGCCAAATTGTCACTTATTTTATGGTACTTGTAAACTATGTGATTAGAGAAAACTGATCCTAAACCAAATGGGTTAGGATATTGTCCTCACACCTAACCAGGGACTCAATAAAAGTATACATGGACTTTGGGAATGCAGACTCACACAGATACCAGAAGCTGAAACAACAAATTCTGTCTAGGACTGGGGCTTCACCCAAACATATTCCCCTAAATTTCACAACTGGACATGCAGTATGGACAGACTAGTAAATTCACAAATGGTGTAGGAGCACAAAGTGCCTAAAAGCTGCTGATGCTGTAACACACTTCATGTTGCCACACAAATGGAGTCCAGAAGTGGACTGCAACTCTACTCTCTGAAAATTTACCAAAGGGAGAGTTCTGGCAATTTAGGCAAAATACCACTTTTTTGTAGAGAACAATCATAATTAGGGTGGAATTCAGAAGCTATTTTTAACAACAGCATTGGGCTGGAGATTAAATTATTAAAATCTGGAAACTGGTATGGAGATAGAACATACAAGTCACCCTAGATATGCTAATAATGCATACAGAGCAGCACAGATAGCAATCCAGTAATGTTCTGTATTCACCAATTAGAACAACTAGCAGACTGTCTTAAGACTGCGAACATGCTGCTGGAGTTAAGCCATGTTACTTTTTAGCAGTGTGGTTTGTATATTTGGACTTAGCAGTGCTTGGTCTTCTGGCTCATTTCCCAGCTGACTAACTGCCTTCTGTGTGGAATCTGTATAAATATATGATTTTCTTTGGAATCTCTGATATATTCCCCAACTCACTACTTACATATAGATACACATTCTGGTGATACAGCAGCCTGCCTAAGGGTATGTTTCTGTGCAGTGTGCACATGAGGGCACATGCATACTGTGATGGACTGAAATCACATCCAAGATTTTTAAAATTATTTTTGGCCCCTGTTTCCCACACCCATTGATCACTGAAGCTTGATGTCTATTGGCACCTTCATTTTTTCCAGTCCTGCTGTTTTAAGACACCAAGATTCTAATTTAATAAAAAGTTTTTTTTTTTTTTGCTTTATCAAGCCAGAACCACTTTGATGTGGTCTGGTGCATGATATGTTTCTTTTGTTAGGTTGGGAGATCCACAAGCTGGAATCTACCTAAAAAGGCCCTATGGGGGTAGCAAAGGTGTTAGCTTGTGTGCTAAAGCTCTGGAATGAGAGGTGTAAGGCATACTGACACATGCAAATCATCTTTTTCCTGTACTTTGGTCTCATTCAAGGAGAAGGAAGGATTCCACTCAAAATCACCTCTTGCCTAGATTTGTGGCATACATAGAGAGCTCTGTCATGTTGCTCTGCACCCTCAGGGATTATGTGCCAGGTTGTTCTCACCCATATAAACCACTTCTTCTTTTGGCTTTTCCTGGTTAGGGGTCGCCACAGTGTATCACCTGTCCGCTCATGATTGGCAGTGGAGTTTTACAGTGTCGAGTTGCCAGCCCGGCGCCCAACCTTACACAGAAGGCACACACATGCACACACTCATGCCTAAGGCCAATTTAGAGTGTCCAAGCCACCTACAGCATGTCTTTGGGATGTGGGAGGAAACTGGAGCACCTGGAGGAAACCCACGTGACCACAGGGAGGACATGCAGACTCCACACAGAAGGCACCCCAGCTGAGGATCGAACCAGAGAGCCTCTTGCTCTGAGGCAGCAACGCTAACCACTGCAGCATCAAGGCAGCCGTCAATCACCATGTCATCTGCCTTGCTATATTAAGTAAGTAGGGAATAGTAGTTCTCCTAGATTCAGTCAAGAAAATATAGTAAAGCTTAGTTTAAATATTGTTTTTTTTTTTGTCTGAGTCTGACCATCAGTGTTATTTTCAATATTTCCTGTGATTTGAACTCTGTGGTTTAGTGTAAATATATATTCAGTATTTTCATGTTCTTTTATTATTTATTATTAAATATATTTAAAACTTTTATTGTGGCTGCTTCTTTTAGAAAGTATTTAACCTTTGAGAGTGCTTATATTTACTTGGTGACACTATGTGGGCCACTCCTGAAGGCCTTGCCACTACCATGTCATAATCATATTTTTTGGCTCTTAGGTCAATCGGGCATTTGATATGTTGGAAATCTTGGTTCCTGAAAGGCAACTTATTGTCAGTCTCTCTTTGTTAGAAGGGTATCTAAGTATACTAATCTTGGAGTGGTTAATTATCTGGTTACCCTCAACTGTACAAGTGCTAATAGATGTTGCAGTGTGTGATTTACCCTGAGTCTTAGATTTACTAGGTCTTGAGGCTTAGGCAGAGACTTTTTCAAGGTATCAGTGTATGATAATTTACTATGTATTTGTGTAGAATGCACTAGTGGTGTGTGCTGCTCATAGGCTGTATTTGTTTGTGAGCCGGAGGCCTCTGATTTGGTTAAGTACTTGCATCTCTCACATATAGGCAGCATGTACATTTCGTGAACCAGACCATTTGTCTGTGAGTTTTAGAGTTTATGATATGGGTAATTTGACTCAGCAGTGTAAATGAATATTGCATTGTTAACTGTTGGTTAATAGCAAGTTTGACCTTAAAGACGGATGGATGGGTAAATGATCCACCATACAAGCTGCCTGCATAGCTCAGTGGCCGAGTGTCTGGTGAAAATATCAAGTTTGGAGGATTAACGGACCAATACCTTGAGAAATTGCTTTTAAAGTGGGTTTGAATGTAAAACAACCTGCCTGGAGCTTCTAGATCACTACAATGAAAGGAAATGTCACGAATATTCTGTGGTATGTCTAGTAAATGACTAAAGAGCTCATGGCTGTGACAGGAGGTAGGGGAAATTAGGGAAAACAATAAAAGGCCGGAGCAAATGTTTGAAAGTGTAGGAAAATGAGATACAAAATGTCGCATGCATGTATAAAAACTTTATTAGAGAATTAGCAGGATTTAGAATTTCAAACTTGCATTGAAAACATCAGAGTCATTGGGCTTAGTGAAGAAGTGGAGAGAAAAGAAGGCATACAATATATATATATATATATATATATATATATATATATATATATATATATATATATATATATATATCTATGGCAAGTTGATGAAGGAATTTTCTGGTTATAATAATAAATAGACAGACCACACAAGGCTGGCAGATATTTTGGAAATGCTGACAGACTAAGACACTTAAATTATGAAATGCAATAGCTACAAGCTGAAGGAATTGATTGTTATGACTGCAACACTCAGGAAAGGCCTTGTGATGGGTGGCTACAGAATTAAAATAGTAGATGCTTTTGTACCACGGTATTTATTTTAAATTAAATGGTCCTTGCAGCAGCCTGGCATTTAAGTCAAGCAGGAGTAATGGCATTCTTAATATATTCTGCAATGCTCAAAGTTATTTGG
Source organism: Protopterus annectens (assembly GCF_019279795.1). NCBI lineage: Eukaryota > Metazoa > Chordata > Ceratodontiformes > Protopteridae > Protopterus > Protopterus annectens. Next base: position 789,954,532 of record NC_056729.1, read on the forward strand.
AAGGGAAATGTGTTGTGGGTGTAGAATGAAGCCAAAGCAATTCACATATACAAAGTTGTGATAAGGGAGAAAAGTGAGATAGGATTCCCTTACAAATGCTGTTTGTTTGTTTGTGTCTTTCGGTGGTGCTGCGGTAGCGTTGTCGCCTCACAGTTAGACGTTGCCCGTTCGAGTCTCAGTTAGAGCGTCTTCTGTATGGCGACATGCATGAATGGGCATTCCTTCATTGAAGGTTGTGCGTTAGGCCTGGCAAGCCAGCACGTAAAACTCTACTGCCAATCATTAGCGGACCGGAGGTCCACTTTGGCGACCCCTAACTACTTTAAATGGCACAGAAGAAAAAATACCTGTTGATCATATGGCCCTGAGTAAGCAGAAGTGAAGAGGATCATGCATGCTATCACTGGAACAAAGGGGCAATAGACTGGAAAAAGAATGGCAACAAATGGTATGGGCAATTTATTGGATCATACACACAAATATGCCTGAGTTGAGGAGACAGGGTTATTGAGAGTATTGCAGATATATTGAAAATTGTGCCCAAAAGAGTGGTATAGGAGTCTTGAGGTAGATGATTCTATTAGGACAAGACCACCTTTGAAAGTCAGACAATGGCAGAAAGAAGAATAGGGGTAGATTGATGACTTGGGGACTCCAAAATCAGAGGAGGAGGAATAGGAAGGCAGAATTGGGGACCTGAAGGAAACATTGTGAAGAGATGTGACAATGGAACTGAAAGAAAAGGCATTCTTCCAGACTGGCTCAAGACAAATGTCCCATAGATGTATGGATGAGGAGCACACTAACTGTGGGAGAATGGCAGAAAAGAATGGCATGAGAGTGGCTGAGAAGGCATTTTTAATGGAGGGAATGATGGTTCAATAAAGTGAACAGTAATGCTGAATGTAACTCTTTTTTTCTGTTTTTTTATGTTATTATGCTAATGAACATGATGAATGATCACATGGAGTAGGATGCAGAAGGAATGTCCAGTCTTCAAGGGTGAGATCGTGGAATGATACAGAGGTGGTGAATATCAGCTCATCTGCAAGTAAAGGGCATGATGTGAATTGCATTTTATCAGGTACCTAATGGATGTACCAGGAGCTGTCGGTAGCTACAAACATGTATTATACAAGAACAATAATCAGAATTTACATCTACTGAGATGAGCCAAATAATGTTCAGGACTACGCCTAGGAGTAATGACAGTTACAGCTGTACCTGGGGGACAATGTTCTTGTCTACTCTATTTTTTCTCTATGTTTAAGAAGTTACAAAATGTTAAACAAGGAGAGGTGGAAGCTCAGAACATAAACAGGGCAGAGCAAGCGGACATAAAGGACAGAAAGAAAGAATGCGGAGAATCAAAGAAAAAAGCTGAGTTGATGAGAAGAGGAATGGGATCATGTGTGAGGGGAAGAGGGTGGCATCACCATGCTGGTGTGGAGGATCAAGGATCAGAGAAGGAAAGCTTGGATCAGTCCAATGGAAGATGAACGGGAAGACAAAAGCCATACAAATGAGCAATTAAGGGCATCATTGTGATGTTCGTACACTGAGCTTTATAAAAGGATAGGGCCTCAAGTTGCAATAGTTTATAAAATGAAATGATATATATTGTACAAGGATAAGCAATAGAGAATAAATTTACCAATAGGAAAAGGGGGTGGTGGGTGAGGCCATTATGGATCAGACAGGGGATGTGATGCTGCATGAGGATGTAACTGCAACTTCCAGAGATATCGAAGATGTCTGATAGCTTTGATAGCTTTGATAGTGCATCAGGGTTCATTGCCAAAGTTCTGCACCCCTTGAAAAGATGGGTGTAGAAGTAAAATGGTAGCTGAGGTTAGGAACCATAACTTGGTGGCTCTAAAGGCAAGGATAGGGAAATGTTGGATGTACGGACAGGTAGATTTGCCATACATAGATTAGAATATAAACAGTTCATACAATGATTCTTCCACATGTATTTTAATTTGGGCAGCATATACAAATCAGCCCTCTAAACAAAATAATAGTAGAAATCCAACTGGTTTGTGGCAGGAAAAATAAAACAGGAAGGGTCAAAAATGATAGAATTAGGGATCACAGGAAACCTGGAGGATGGGGTATGCTGGATTTCAAGTGATATGTGACTGCTATAAATCTTATACAAAGGCTGAGAAGCATAGACAATAATAACTTGGCAAGGGATGGAGGGACTGCTGGGAAGTGGAAAAAATGAGCAAGGTAGAGAACCTTGTTGATAAGGTGAGTTCCAGGCTGCTACGAAGTCAACTGCAGTTCACAGACAAAGGGGAAAGAAGTATTAAGGACTTACAATGTAGCTGCCCAAATAAGTTGCGGGGATGGCTGGAAATTTGGGCAGAAAGGTACATTAGAAAAGTGAGAAACCTAAGGGATGAATGGTTAAATGACTATCTTTCTCAGTTCACACAAACAAATATAATTTACAGGAGGTAGTCGACTTTTGTACTGGGGATTATTAGAACTAGCAACCAGAGTGCTAGTAACAGCTAACATAAGAACAAGGAGAAGAGTAAAGCTCCAGGAGAAGAAATAGTAATGTTTATCATAGGTTTAAGAGTGCTCCCAACAGCTAACATAAGAACAAGGAGAAAAGTAAGGCTCCAGGAGGAGAAATAGTAACTCTTATCATAGGCTCAGAGTGCTCCTAACAGCTAACATAAGAACAAGGAGAAAAGTAAGGCTCCACGAGGAGAAATAGTAACTTTTATCATAGGCTCAGAGTACTCCTAACAGCTAACATGAACAAGGAGAAAAGTAAAGCTCCAGGAGGAGAAATAGTAACTTTTATCATAGGCTCAGAGTGCTCCTAACAGCTAACATAAACACTGAGAAGAGTAAAGCTCCAGGAGGAGAAATAGTAACTTTTATCATTGGCTCAGAGTACTCCTAACAGCTAACATGAACAAGGAGACGAGTAAAGCTCCGGGAGGAGAAAAAGTAACTGTTATCATAGGTTCAGCTTTAGGAAAAATTGAATTCAGATAAAACAATGGGAAGAATGGGAATCATCTGCATGCAGTTGGGGAGTATGTATCTGAGTGTACTTTTGGTAAGTTGAGGGATCAGTGGAGTAAATGGGGTGTAATATGGGCAGAAGAATGTTTTGGAAAGGAATGTTAGTAGTGATGAAAATGTTAAAAGAAGTTGGCTATGTTGGGTATCAGTATAGAAGGATGGTACAGAAATCCTACAAAGATACACCAAGATGTTATTCATCCAAAGATTAGTGGAGAGGTGAGGAAGAAAATGCTGATCCAATGCACATGTGGGGACATATATGAGGGATATACTATTATGAAATCCTGACAAGAGAAGTATGGAGTAAATTACTGGTGTAACGATAACAAACTGGTGTGATATGTCTTTTTGGTATGTATGAATAGAAGATATGTGTTAGAGGTGAAAGACAAGAACTTCAACTGTCAAAGTCAAAGTCAAGTCAAAGTCAAAGTAAACTTTATTGTCGATCAGATATACACAGCAGTGCAAGCTGAACAAAATTACATTGCTTTGGTCCCCATGCAAGACATAACAATGAACAATAGTTTGAATGACAGTAAGACTAGTGCACATACGGTAATAATTAAAATATTAACAACACAATAAATTACCACAATTCAACAGGAAGACATTGGACAATATTATACTAGTAGGTATTGCAAGACTATGACTTCATATCAGGATTGCTTAGCATATTGCATTGCTTATCAGAGAAGTGAGAAGGATGATAGCTAAGACTTAGAAAAAGAAGGATCTAGAAGTTTATACAGAAGGAGGAGCAAAGGTTTGGAAATTATGGAGAGGGCAAGAGCAATGGCTGTCAAGGAGGTGTAAGGGATTGGGGGGTTGAGCAATGGGCATATCACTCAAGCAAAGAAGCAATAGTGGGTGATGCAACAGGAGAAACTGCAGTTGTCATCGAGTAACAATGGTAGTGCTAAGTGCAAGTGCAGGGATTACCACTGGGAAGTTACACTGAGTCCTAACAAGGGGAACCTTCCAGAACATGATAGGCAGGGGAGTGGAGCACTCTGAATTCTGCATATGGTGATTAATACAGCATGACTTGTGTAAGGGTTGAAAGTTTGGGGAAGAAATGATACAGCTGAAATTACGAAGAGAGTGCTCTGGTGGGGTCTATATTACTTTATCAAAGGTTCATTTCCACAAACCTTCATTCATTGAACTATATACAGAGAATGTTCAATTCCACGAACATTCAGTTCAATGAATGACTTTCCCAGGGAAAGTAACGTGTTGTCCACCATTAGAAATTTACCCTTTTCCACACTGTTGTGTGATCACAGAGTTGGTATATATATATATATATATATATATATATATATATATATATATATATATATATATATATACATAAATAAATAAATATAGTTGGGGGTGCGGGGGGCACATCCCCCCCCCACCTGGGTGGGTTTGAAATACTGTGCTTTGTGTGATGGTCCAAAGGTTGGGCAACTCTTTATATATATATATATATATAAAAGTGAGTTAATAACCATTTTTAAAAGCTCATTAGGCAAATAGATAGGACACCTACCTCGGATTCATTAACGCCTACACTAGGAATACACTAAGTGTTCACTGTTCTGAGTGAACAGACAACACAAACATGGCTCACACCTTCTTCCTCCTAATTTTACTTTTCCTACTGATTTTCTTGTAGCTTTAAATACTGAGAGGATTTATAAAGATTACCACAAACTGGAGACTACTTGTATACTTGTGTAATCCTTCTGAGTGACTAGAAAGTACAAAAAATGTGGAAGGGATGTTCTTGAATACAGATTGTGTACACTTAATGTAGACAGTGTAGGTGTTATTGAATCTGGGCTCTAGTCTTTTTACTGAACCCAGAGCCTGTGTTTTAATTGGCCTGTAGACTCTTACAAAGTTATCTCAACCAATGAAATATCATTTTCCTTCTTTCCATCTATTGCTATTGCTGTGCATAAGGCTGCAGAAATTCACTTGAGATATAGATATGAAATTGATAATGAGCCTTGAAATTAAAAAAAAATCCTGTGACTAGCCACCTATGCATATATGTGTGTGTGCATTTGAGCACACACACTCACATGCACATGCATGCACACACACACAAACACACAGACACACACACACACACACACACACACACACACACACACACACACACACACACACACACACACACACACACACACACACACACACACACACACACACACGCACACACACACACACACACACACACACACACACACGCACACACACACACACACACACACACACACACACACACACACACACACACACACACACGCACGCACACACGCACACACGCGCACACACACACACACACACACACACACATTAACATACAAAACTCTCATACAGAGCTCTACTTCTTTCACTTTGAAATCATGTGTGGCAGAATAATTAACTTGGGAAATTTTGTTTTCCAGCTGTCTGCAGAGGTAAGGGTATAACACTTTCCGAAGATGTATGCCCTTGGCATATTTTACAGTTATCTGCCACTACCAGAACATGAAACCTAGCTGCCACATTCTTCAGCTATTCATAACTTTCACGTTGTTCTTTTCATTCACTTGTCAAATTCCTGCATTATTTTTGATTTCTTTAACAAATGTATTCATGCATTGTTTTAAAATTTACTTGTTCACTGAGTTTAAGCCAGCTAACCATGTTCATATTACAAGTGTTTATAAATTCTGAGATTTTTGTGGACCTTCTCTGTTCTTTAGGTGCTTACATGCACCTTATGTCCCCTTTAGATTCTGAAACAAAACTTCTGTTCAACTCTTTGAAAGTCACATTTCCTCAGTAAACAGCTACATGCTTCCCTAGCATTTACTGTTCTCTGGAGTTTGCATCTGCACTTTTGAAAAATAGGTAAATTGTTTTAAAATATCCTTTCAGTGGTCCACAAGTTGGTATTGTTTTTCTGAAACCCTTGTATTAAACAGGGCACAACTGGTGGCACATAGTTATAAGAGTATTAGCATGGCTAAAGGGGCAGTGAAACCACAGTTAAACTTACGGTGCACACATATCTATGCAGTGTCAGGTGCACACATACCTCTGTAGTGTGAATGAGTTGCACACATACCTATGCCATGTCAGGTGCACACATACCTATGTGTGTTAATGAGGTGCACGCATAAATATGCAGTGTCATTGAGGTGCACACATTCCTTTGCAGTGTCAGGTGCACAGATACCTATGCAGTGACAGGTGTACACATACCTATGCAGTGTCAATGAGGTGCACACATTCCTATGCAGTGTCAGGTGCACAAATACCTCTGCAGTGTCAATGAGGTGCATACATACCTATGCAGTCTCAATGAGGTGCACACATACCTATGCAGTGTTAGATGCACACATACCTATGCAGTGTCAGGTGCACACATACCTATGTAGCATACCTCTCAACCTCTTAGAGCAAGAAATCTGGACAAAGCCATCAATAAAAGTGGGACAAAGGCCTGAAAATAGGGAGAGTTTTGAAATATTGCTCGTACAAACTTAGAAAGTTGACAGAATAACAGATTTTGCATTAGCATGAATTTTCTGAAGGGTATGAAGTCTTTAAACTCAAATGTCTGTCATTATTTTCTAGCTTCAGTCTTTAATGATTTGCCACTAATTTGCCAGAAAACCACAATTTTATGAAAAATGGACCAAAAATACAAGGCAAAAATCTGGGCATTCTGCAAAAATTCTGTACAGTTGAGAGGTATGCTATGCAGTGTCAGTGAGCTGCACACATACCTATGCAGTGTCAATGACATGCATCTGTAGGCAAATAAACCAGAGTAAGATCATTATGGCATAATTGCATGATGATTTGTTTTGTCTTTGAATTTTGCTCTTTGTAGTTCTCAGCATCCTGTTTAAAGTCTGACTGTTTATAATCAATGATTAAAGTGATTTCTAGCACAATCTCTACTGGAAAGCAATAATTTATTATACCCAACAAAATTTCATAGCTTGAGGTTACTGGCAACTTCCCAGCTAGGTCAAGTAAGACGTTTAGCTGCTTTCTTTAATCTTTAAACACCTAAATTAAATGATCACTTAAAACCTAGGTGCACATCATTAACAGAATAAAAGATAACATTTTTTCATTTACACACATTATTAACGTTTCATATGTGTCTTTCTTATAACAACCATCATTCAGTCCAACATTTTATAAATTAATCTCTACCTTCCCTTAAATGTCACTCCTCCTCCTCCTCCTCCTGAACATTATTATATATGCATTGTTCTCACAAATTCCAGTTATTTCTACATAATTTGCTCCTTCCCATTTCTAAAAAAAATTTCCTGTTCTTTTATGTTTTACAATATTCAATGCTTCAAATACAGATAATTTTGATTTTGATTTCAATTTACTAGTAATTGTTTTTTTGGCGGCTAACAGAATTAAACTTAATAAGGCCTTAGTATGTCTAGACAATTCAGATCCAGTAGCCCAGCCCAGAAGAATCATTTTCTTTGTTATAGTCATTTGGTTCCCCAATAATTCTAACAAAGTCTCTGAAGGGAATTTTTCAAATCTGCCAAATTGTTACACTCATTCAAAAACATGTTCACAATCATACCTCCATCATTTGCTATCTACATAATGGAAAATTCTTTGAAGTTTGCTTGGTGTATAAACATACCTGTGCAAACACTTCCAAGCAAAAAGCCTACATTTCCTGGACTTCTTTGCATACTTGGAAGCCATACAGGTGCCCTTTCATTGTTCCCTTGTAAGTTGCTTTTCCAGTCTCTTTTCTCAGTTTTTTCTATCCCTTCTGACTGATTCTTATACATGTGAAGTAATATTTTACATGCCCTGCTAATTATCACTTTTTAACTGCAGCATCTGTTCTAAATTTGATTAAAAACTCTACCAGAACAGGCTTTTCACTTAGGATTCTCCAATCTTTTTCTTTTTGTTTTTAATCTGATATCAATCCCTGGTAGGGAAGGCTTGCATTTTTGTGCAGTTATGTGTTCCCTTCTAGTTTGTGCACACTTCTAGCGCCAACATTAGTATCCACTTTATACTAACTGGTTCAGCCTTGTTACTCCAGTTCACACAGATTTACTGCTCAGAGATGTCTGCCCCTGTATATGTGTTGTATGTACTGCATGCCAAGTTATTTATATAGGTTTTAGATGCAGCAGTTTCTCTGTGTACATATTATTCATGTATTACCTGCCATGTTCTGTACATCCAACACAGCTGTATCATTTACAGCACAAGGGTCTTCTTTATATGTGGCTAGCACTTTCATTTTATCTTACTTCCCAGCATTAGTCCTAACAACAAGCTCAAAATAACTCCTCGTGACTCTATGGCTATACTCATAGGAAGAGAAATGGGGATCTCACTGAACTGACGCACACGTGTCATGGTCACTGAACTGACGCACACGTGTCATGGTTTCCAGGAGTGATGCCTTAAAGCACACCACAGGTATACAATGCAATCAAACGACACTCTTTTGTATCATGTACCTTCAACTTGTATTTTTTTTTCTGTGAGAAAGAAGTCTGTAACTTTAAAATGTCAGATAAAATTCTACACACTTCTTTCATGCCGTCTAAATTTCTGCAGTTAGGATATTAAAGTGATCATGCTGACTTAGTCAAGTCAAGGGCAGCTGGTAAATAACATGCATCTGACCACAGCAGAGATGTTAAACAAATGATAGATGCTCTGTTTGCCTTGGCATATGTGTACATCTATGTCCCTGACATCCTCTTAACATGTGTTATGTCTTCTGCATTGTATGGCACTGTATCAGATAGCACATTGTTGTACAAAATGCAATGCCCTGCATTTGCAACTGTTAGGAAAGAGAACAAAATATGTCTTTCTTGGCTATGGTGTGCTTGTAACTGCAGTTCTTGCTTAGTTGTCACAGTTGTTCCTAGAAATGAAAATATATCATCTAAATGTTTTATACCATATCTTTTGCATCAGGTTACAGAGAAGCCAGTGTGTACTAGATTTCTTTTTCTAAAGGTATCAAAGTATGTATTTAATAAATACTTCTTGCTCAAGAAATAGTTTATGTTTTCACTGTTGAAAACTGGTGACAACTCCTTCTTCCATGTAGCATGTTATCTTGCCTCTTAAAAATAAGTGATGGATTAGGAACAGTTCCCCAAAGCCAGTTTACCAAAAATGGCTTAATTGTTTGTACCAAACTGTTTAATCTGGCGTAGTAGTGGGCATACATCTCAACTTCTTAGAGCAAGAAATCTGGACAAGGCCTATAATAATGGGAGGACAAATGCCCAAAAATAGGGACAGATTTTAGGTATTGTTGTTATAAACCTAGAAAGTTGCTAGAGCAACAGGATTTGTGTTAGCATGTATTTCCTGAAGGATATGAAGTCTGAAACTCAAATGTATGTCACTATATAATGATTTCAACCCTCAGTGATTTGGCAGAAAACCTCAAATTTTATGAGGCACAGACCAAAAATATGAGGCAAAAATCCTGACATTCTGCAAAGTCTAGACAGTCGATAGGTATGGTAGAGGGCTATAATCAGAACAAACAAATTACTAGAAAGATTGATGGAGTTCTTAGGCAACTGATTTTTGAGGAAAAATCTCACATTATCTCACAGGATCTAGACAGCTATACATATATGGGTGACTGTCAGTCTAGCTTTTTCAATCCTAGTATCAGACATTATGCCAAGCCTTTTAAGGAGCATACAGCAGGAGACACGGCATGAATGAAACTGTATCAGATAAACCACACATGCAATTTCAGATGATGTGAAAAACAAATGGATGCAATTTGTTTGCAAACAAACCACAGACAACACCCATGGTGCCTCACTTCTTCAGCCTTCAAATGACTATCAGATATACAGCAGTGGCTAAATAAGTGCTATTATTCTTAAACACCGTAAACAAATGTATACAATTCTAGAATTCCAACTGACTTCAATTCACTCTTCTAGGAAAGAAAGCAAGAGTTAATGTTTAATTAGTATACTGTTTATGTATATGAGGAATTAAAAGGAACAGTTTAATCTAAAGCATATCCTTATTTAATAGTATTTTATTAAATGACAACAAACCTGCTTCGTGACAAGAAAGATTAGTACAGGTATAGATTTGTGCCTTGCTGGATTGTCCCACCCTGAGAATAAGCCCTTTTTTACAAACAACTCCTCCTGTGCCCCTCAGACCCACCTCTCTAATCCACACACATTGGCTGGAAAAGCTTCCTTTATCAAGCAATTCTCAGGATGAGATTATTTTTTTAACCATTACTCCATGACCTAACATTGGCCAGCAAGTTCAGTAAATAACAACAAAAGGGTGTGGGCAGGAATCATTTAGCATCATGCAAGGATTATTATGGATTTAATGTTCTTGCTGGTCATGTTAAAGAAGTCTACATTTTATTCATAAACATCACCAAAATCTAGCAATTACAGCATCAGTAAAATGGTTAGTAGTTTATAAAAAGATCTGACATGTTATTTAATTACAAAAAAAATATACATTCTATTTAAGAGTCCAAAAGAACTAGAGAGATTACTTAAGCTGATCATGTGATTACTGTCTTCTAACTGGCAGCAGCAACAGTACGCACAGCTTATTTCCTGTACAGTGAGTTTACATGTGGTATGGTTTTGGAAGAATACCCCAAGTCAGAGCTGAACAGCATTACTATGCCTTAAAGTGTACATATCCAGAAAAAAATGCTGTGTTTGCCACTAGGCATCTTACTTACTGGCTAACGCTTTTGGAAGTAATCGAGATCTCTTACACTTCGAAGACTGGTATGAACGAAAATACTTTTATTTTCATGATGGACTCATTTAACAACTGTAGGGTGCTTAGGTTTTCAGCTCTGTTTTTAAAACAGAGAGCTGAAGAAATGAATATTTATTTATTTAATGTACTTGTTTGTTTGTTTATTTGGCTTTTTTACAGAAATCAATGTGATAACAGTAGTATCAGCTAGGCTTCAATAAGGACAGAATATAGACATAAAATAACACTATTACAAAACAATTACAGGCAACATTATGATCACAACACAGTGCAAACTTACTCTCATTTTGAAATTGTTACACTGCAGAATTAACTAATTCCCACCAATAAACATGCATTCAGATTGCTAATAAAGTAAGTCCTCTAGCTGGCTTGAAAAAACTATAATGTAGTTAACTGTCTGTCTTACTGAGTCTGGCATGGAATTTCATAGCCCTGGGGCATGGATAGAAAGAAGCTTTATTAGCAGTATGGGATAAGGAGAAGTGAGGAGTTGCTAGGGTAGTGAAGTCTGATTTTGTTACCTTGCTTTTGACATAGATTTTGTGGAGATGCAATGTTATAATCAGTTGCAGTGGTCAGGTCATCACATCTTATAGATTAAAGAGCCGATGAGGAGCGTAACTCAAAATGTGACGAGAAGACATTAGTCTTCCTTGACAGTAAGGTGATATTGTTTTCTAGAATCTCCTATGTATGTACAGAGTTTGTTTAGAAAACGTAGTTAGTTTTCTGAGTTTTTGGCAGTGATGGCAGTATTAAATGGCAGGACATATTCAAGCCTAAGAAGGAGTACCCCTTTTCACAAGTGACTACCTCATTTGATTAGTTAGAAGAGCATTAGCTTTGTGACAAGTATACAAGAGAGCTGAGACCTTGCTTCGTAATTTCTGAATGCAAAGTTAAGTGCTGGATCAAGCCAACCCACACCCAGATATTTATAAAGATTTGTTTTCTGAAGGTCTGCCATTTGGACCAATGGCATTCATGTTTTCTTTTTTCATGATGAGACTTTTCTTGGTACCAGACTGGATGTGTCAAACCAGATCTCCAGATATTTGAAACATTTTAAGTTTTCTAGAGGCCACTCATTTGGGTCAATACATTTTCCTTGCTCAGGGTGAGACGTTTGTAGAGTTGGCTGTACTAAGAGTAACTTGCATCATGGTATTCATAAACAAAGGGCATACTAGCATCTTGTGCACTATATCTGCTACACTGGTACGCACTAATAAGATTCATGAACATGAGCTGGGGTAGTTAGGTAACAGTGTGCAATGGCCATCCCTTTTTATGAATGGCGCAGACAGTAACTAGTACAGCATGGAATACTAAGCACTCCTGCGCTCAGGATATGGACCATGCTGTGTAGCAAGACAAAGCTACACAGCGCATCAGTGACAAGCTGCTCAGGAAGTTACTTTGGGAGATACTTGGGCTTGTAGCCCTATTGTAAGTTGCAGTATACCATAATGAGCTGCCAGTCACTTCTGCACTCTTACTGGCATCTTGTCTGGGTGTGATTCATAAAAAAAAAAACAATCACTCCATAGACAAGTTGACAAAATAATGGTCATTACCATATTATGGTATTGAGAGGATCTGATCCTTTTGAAAGGAGGTTGTTAGCATCATTGAAGGGGGTGGGGGATGAGCAAATTTAGTTGTGATAGCAGTTTTGCTTACAAATTAGGAGATGCCAATGCTGGTAAGAATTTTCCTTCCATTCAATAAAGGTTTGCTTTACTCTTTTTACATGATGCTAATATGCTACAAAGTTCTATTAGTTAAGTGACATATTTGCAGGGGAGGGGATTGCTGCACTGTGAGACACAATGCCATGGGACAGTTTGCAGTTAGATTCCTGTGAGTTACCAAAGCAGGATGGCTAATCAATTCCTGGCACATTTATGACTCGCTCACATTCAGGAGTGGGTTGATTTGCACATGCACTCCACACATAAAGAATAATGTTTGTGCAATGTGACAAGACAGCAAACAAAGTCATACCCCATGATGCTCTGATTTTTCTGAACCAGAACAGGCTTTGAAATGTCATTATATAACTTAACAAGTATACTCCATAGCACATAGTGCCTATTAATAGCAGCACCCTAAGTCAGTATTTGCATAGTACTAGGACAGACCTAAGACTGCATAACACAGAGAGAGCTGCTTATCTGAGAAGGAGGGCTCTTAGAGGCCCAGATAACAATGACATCTCTATACAGATGTATGTTATTGTGCAGGTATATTGTTAGTGGATTTAGATTAAAAAAAAGCAAGGCTCCAAGAATTTAGCCTTGATGAACTCTGGAATTGATCCAGTAAGCTGTGTCTGAATCTGCTCTCTGGTTAATCATAAATATTTATTTTGCGTTATTTAGAGAGTCAAATAAGTGCACTCTTACTCAGGCAATAAAGCACAAACTGACTAACCAGCAACTAATAGTTCACACAGCATAGTAGTTTGGAGAGCTCCACAAATACAGCACCAGTTAGTTTCCCTGATTCCATGGAATGGTGCAAGCTAGTGGTGAGGGAAATAAAGCTTTAAATATTCCACAACTATTTCTTAAGCCACACTGGGGGCTGGAGTCGACATCATATGCATTTCGCTTTATCTGCATAACAACAGATTTTTTTCTGGAATTTGGTCCATAAATGTAAGAAGCTGAACTAGCAGTTAGGGTTCATACTGTAAGTTACTACTTTGCTTAGGGGTAGGTATGATCTGGCTACTACCAAAGCAAGTGTCAGTGATATGCTTCCAAGGAATATCAACAAAAGTACTGCATACAAAAAGGAATTTGAGACATAGGCCATCAACACCAGTGTCACTGCCCCTGGAAATTTCATGTAGTTATTAGTTAACATTGCATAACGATACTTTAGAAAACTGAAAATAGGTAGACTCTCCAGAATAGCTCTACATTGCCAAGCCTGAGTCAGCCATAATAGTTAGTTTAAATGGGATATAAAGTTCATCTCTAACTTTTTGTGATACTAATTAATCACTGGCTATTAAAGAGCAAGCTAGATTTTGTTTCATCCTTCCAGTTAAGCTGCTTAGTTCTTCACTCTTGGGCATAATCAGAAAAATATTCTTAGCACTACTTTAGGAAAGTGGCCAGTAGAAAGGATCAGAGATAAGTTGAAAGTCCACCAGCACTGTCCATTTACATGGTCTAGATGTAAGCAATGCCAGAATGCATACCGATGCCATTGGTGCAGAACAGGACAATTTGTTACATGATTACAGGGAGCTGTTTAATCGATTGCACTAAATTCTCTCTGTTGTGTTCAGTTTTGCTCCTGTGGCTCAGATCATAGCTGAAAAGAGTGCACAAGCTACCCATCCACCCAGTTAATAGATTATAAAATGTATTACCCTTTTAATTTTCTGTAATTCATGGTATTAGAGGTGCATCATATATTCTAACAGGTGGGGTTAGAAACAGTGTGGGCTGGATATAGTGTGGCATATTTATTATGGATATTTCCTGGCAGGTAAAGCAGCGGAACAAGGTTATGGCCTGTTAACAAGCTGCATATTGTAGTCCAGGTTTTGATTCCCTCAGCATCCATTTGCCTACTGTGTGACAGAGCAAGATACTTAACCAGACGGTGATCCTGGGCAGAGTTTGTAAAAAATCCACATGGAGGAATGCTCTTCCCCAGGTAACAAAGAAAGAACGAAACAAAGAAACAAAGAAAGACAGAAAGGAACAGACAAATAAATAAATGGCATTCAGCTATCTGAGTAAACTTCAGATTTGTAAAATGCTTTATCTATATGTATCTCAAGGTTATCACTGTAAAACTTTGTAGGTAGCACACATATAGAAAATTACCTTTTTTTGCATCAAACTATATCAGAATATAAAAAAGAACCATTAACACTATTTGTTTTTTTCTTCAATTTTCCAGAAATAAAGTGTGGCTTCTGCTTAAGTGAAATAGGTGTTAGAAGTGATGTTATGGTATGTTCACACAGAAAGAATGTAGAACATGATACCAACTAATGACCACTTGCCCCGGCGGGCTGTGGATTTTCCTCCTTCCTGGATAAGCTTTAGATCCCATTTAATTAACAGTTAAATTACTTTACTCCTGTTTTACTGCTTATAACTTGCTTATGCCTAACATATGCATTCTTGAAATCTGTCACTGTTTTGATCGTCATACATTTTCAGGAAGGCTGAAAGGCCAATCAAGTCTCATCTTTTCTGTGAAAAAATATTTCTCATGCCTTCCTGGTGTCATCCATTGACATAATGTGCAACACTGTCTGAAAAAGCACATGTATCCCACTCTGTCATCTTCCTTCAAAACACTTCATATTAATTAATTAATTTATTTTTTTATATGACCTCTGATACAGTTGAGATCTGAATATTTTACCACTGAATGTTGACTTGCAGTGTAAGTAAAATACAATTATTGCTGTGGTCAATAAAACTGAGTTTGTATGAAAGAAATGTAGTAGGAATAAAGACTACAATTTTCTCTGCATTTCAGATATTTTGTAAGAAGGCATGTAATTTCATGAAGTCACATATTAGATAACTTGCTAGGATTTAAATTACAGTATTTGCCAGGATATGTACATGACACTTATGACTCAGCAGTGTAAGCTTTGATGTGCCACTGCAAACACTAAAAATGCCCACAGTGGTGGCTTCTCAGTAGCTATAATTTGAATTATTTGTATTTTTGATTCACTGTTGCCATTATGAAATAAGTGCCAAGAAATTGTCATTTGTTATGAATGGACATTTTTTCAAAAGTAGTGTTTTAAACAGGGCAAGCCCTGCTAACCTCACAGCTTCTGTGCTGCTTCAGGTCACACTTATTTTATTTATAAATGTATTTGTTTATATATCTATTTATTTACATTTGTTAATGGGGAGTCTCAAGATGGGAAGTCCCATTTTTCAGTGGAGTCTCTGGGAAAACATCTCCAAAAGAAGTACTTTTTCTGGCAGGTACTTAATAGATAAACAGTAAAAATTAATATTATATTGTGATACATAGTATCATACATAAAAATGAGCCTTTGGAATTGCCACTGTTTATAACAGTGTAGGGAAACTGAGCCATTTCATTTCAGTTATTGTGATTTATTGTTAAGATAACTGGAAAGCTACATGAGACAATGAAACCAGTACTTTCAAGGGTTTGTAACAGTATGATGTCAGATACAATGTCAAGTGCTTTTGATCACTCCAGCAGGATTATACCAACAAATATGTGTAAGTGAAATTCTTCAGAACTATAGTCAGGGAAATCATGAAGGACTGTACTTGTAAAATTATTGGACCTAAAACTGTGGTAAGAAATAGAGATTATGTTTTTATGATGGAGATTCAGGAAACTGCTGATGCATACATTCTCCCATGGTTTTTGACAATAGAATAAGTAAGACAATCGAAAAGTACTTGCAAGAAATGCAACACTTGACTTCTACACACATTTGCAACTCCAGAAAATGTGATATATATCACTACTTGTCCTTACAAAATGGACACAGAAAATAATTTTTAAAAAGGGATAATTTAATACTTGATTTTGAAAGCCTCTATCATTAGTGGGAGGACCAAATTTAGAAAATACTGGCACATTGTTAGATCTAATAAGTTAATAAATTATATACATGGGGAGTCATTTTTTTTTTAGCAAGAAGAGTTTTCCAAACCTTGGCAATCAATATTTTCTTTAGATAGGATAGGTCTGGATGATCATGGTATGGATTCAATAGTTCAAGATAGTTATTAAATTATATATATTATTTTAATTAAAAATTAAAGGGTTTGCCTGCTTATAACACAGATGTTTGACTAAGGAAATTGTCCAAATTTATCAAGTTACCATTTAGAGTTAAATTGGGATTTAGATGAGTTTATGAAATCTGATAACGTTATATTTGAGGCTATAGAAGATTTATATTTTTGTCTAGACTACTTTACAAGAAAGGTAAAGGCGATGGATGATTGAATTGGGATCTAATATATAATTGAAGTAAAGTAAAACCCAGTTAGGGTGCCAGGCATCTGAGGTATTAATATAGTTTGCTATCTTAATAATTCTACTACTTTGAATAATATCATAGTAAAGTTTGAAGTCGCAACACTTGACTTCTACACAAAAAAATCAAACGTTTGTAGTATTCTTCCTTACTTTAGCATTGAATTAAAAGAAATGTACAATTTTTGAAAACATCATATTTTAATTTGAGTACTTGTGTTTTCTAAGAAGGCATCATTCAGAAACAACACTAAAAGTTTGCATAGAGGACAGATTTCATAATTTGAGGTACTGTCTGTCAGTAAATGTCATTGCTGAAATGAGTATACATGAGATCAGGTTATGAGAGACAATGATGAACACTTATCTGAATGACAAAGATCACATGACCTTCCATTGCACTTATACCACTGTGGCATACTGGGATAAATCCTTGGCTATGGCACGTCTGGTGCTTCATGGCACTGCAAGGGGAGGATGACTGTGGCCATCCTTAGGGAGAGGTCAGAGCAGGACACATATGGCCACAAACCCTCGAAGGACTGTTGAACATGTAGATCACCGGGCGACTTGTCTTATGCTATCTGTCATTACCGAGAGCATGGAAACATGCATTCACAGGAGGAAGACATTCTGAGATTATGAATCTCCATAGTGGTGGATATAGCCTGTCTCACCAATCAGTAGCAGAGTTAGGAACTTGCACACAACAAAAATGCTCTAGTTATCAGGATGTTGGCAAGAGCATAAAGTTTCTAATGTCTTCCTGAATAGTAAATCTTCTGGAGGGCTGTTATTGTAACATATTGGAGGAATTCCCTACTGCTAGGTAATGAGAAAACACTTAGAGCGAAGAAAGTTACACTGTGCTTGTCAAAAAAAATATCCTTTTGATCTAAACTCCAGTCTAGTAGTCTTAGTGTTTGACTTGTGCACTTGATAACTAGACATTACCTATCACTGAGAAGATATAGACTAGACCCTGATGAGCACATTTTTCAGGTATTTTAAATAGGAGTTGTATTGTTATTTGGTGTGTGGGACAAGAGACAAAGAATGCAGGAGGTTAAATAACACTGGAAGAACAACAATAACATTCAGTCAAAGAGGGTTTCAAGAGAAATGGAGAGTGA